>NW_027185247.1:442500-470000 GCF_022577435.1 Embiotoca jacksoni
TGAGAAGTCAGTCTGGTGACCACCGGCAGGGAAGTCAGTCTGGTGACCACCGGCAGGGAAGTCAGTCTGGTGACCACCGGCAGGGAAGTCAGTCTGGTGACCACCGGCAGGGAAGTCAGTCTGGTGACCACCGGCAGGGAAGTCAGTCTGGTGACCACCGGCAGGGAAGTCAGTCTGGCGTTCAGGAGGCATGTTCACACTGATGACACACGTGTTCAGAAACAGGTTCCTGCTCTGGAACTTCAACTCTGACGTTCTTCATGAGCAGGAGGATAAAGGATGTTGTGGTCACAGCAACAGACTGTATTAAATACCACACTGTCAGTCCATATAGCAGCTCCAGAGGAGATGGTGGTGGTGGTGGGGATAATGGTAGTGGTGGTGGTGGTGGTGTGGATAATGGTAGTGGTGGTGGGGATAATGGTTGTGGTGGTGGGGATAATGGTAGTGGTGGTGGTGTGGATAATGGTAGTGGTGGTGTGGATAATGGTAGTGGTGGTGGTGTGGATAATGGTAGTGGTGGTGGGGATAATGGTATCGGTGGTTGTGGTGGTGGGGATAATGGTAATGGTGGTTGTGGTGGGGATAATGGTTGTGGTGGTTGTGGTGGTGGGGATAATGGTAGTGGTGGTTGTGGTGGTGGGGATAATGGTAATGGTGGTTGTGGTGGTGAGGGTAATGGTAGTTGTGGTGGTGGGGATAATGGTTGTGGTGGTGGGGATAATGGTAGTGGTGGTTGTGGTGGTGGGGATAATGGTAATGGTGGTTGTGGTGGTGAGGGTAATGGTAGTTGTGGTGGTGGGGATAATGGTTGTGGTGGTGGGGATAATGGTAGTGGTGGTTGTGGTGGTGGGGATAATGGTAATGGTGGTTGTGGTGGGGATAATGGTAGTGGTGGTTGTGGTGGTGGGGATAATGGTAGTGGTGGTGGTGGGGATAATGGTAGTGGTGGTGTGGGTAGTGGTGGTGGTGATAATGGTGGTGGTGGTTATAATGGTAGTGGTGGTGGGGATAATGGTATTGGTGGTTGTGGTGGGGATAATGGTAGTGGTGGTGTGGATAATGGTAGTGGTGGTGGTGATAATGGTGGTGGTGGTGGTGGGGATAATGGTTGTGATGGTGGGGATAATGGTATTGGTTGTGGTGGTGGGGATAATGGTATCGGTGGTTGTGGTGGTGGGGATAATGGTAATGGTGGTTGTGGTGGGGATAATGGTAGTGGTGGTTGTGGTGGTGGGGATAATGGTAATGGTGGTTGTGGTGGGGATAATGGTAGTGGTGGGGATAATGGTAGTGGTGGTTGCGGTGGTGGGGATAATGGTATTGGTGGTTGTGGTGGGGATAATGGTAGTGGTGGTTGTGGTGGTGGGGATAATGGTAATGGTGGTTGTGGTGGGGATAATGGTTGTTGTGGTGGTGGGGATAATGGTAGTGGTGGTAGTGGTGGGGATAATGGTAGTGGTGGTGGTAGTGGTGGGGATAATGGTAGTGGTGGTTGTGGTGGTGGGGATAATGGTAATGGTGGTTGTGGTGGTGGGGATAATGGTAGTGGTGGTAGTGGTGGGGATAATGGTAGTGGTGGTGGTAGTGGTGGGGATAATGGTAGTGGTGGTTGTGGTGGTGGGGATAATGGTAGTGGTGGTTGTGGTGGTGGGGATAATGGTAATGGTGGTTGTGGTGGTGAGGGTAATGGTGGTTGTGGTGGTGGGGATAATGGTAGTGGTGGTAGTGGTGGTGGGGATAATGGTAGTGGTGGTTGTGGTGGTGGGGATAATGGTAATGGTGGTTGTGGTGGTGGGGATAATGGTAGTGGTGGTTGTGGTGGTGGGGGTAGTGGTGGTAGTGGTGGGGATAATGGTAGTGGTGGTTGTGGTGTGGATAATGGTAGTTGTGGTGTGGATAATGGTAGTGGTGGTGGGGATAATGGTTGTGGTGGGGATAATGGTAGTGGTGGTTGTGGTGGTAGGGATAATGGTTGTGGTGGGGATAATGGTAGTGGGGATAATGGTAGTGGTGGTTGTGGTGGGGATAATGGTAGTGGTGGTGATAATGGTGGTGGGGATAATGGTTGTCGTGGTGGTGTGGATATTGGTAGTGGTGGTTGTGGTGGTGGGGATAATGGTAGTGGTTGTAGTAGTGGTGGTTGTAGTGGTAGTGGTGATAATAGTGATGGTGGTGATAACAGTTGTGGTGGAGGTGATAATACCACATTATCGGGTACTGAGGTGACATCATCAGGTGTCACACACCTTTTGAAGATCTTTGAGAACGGCCAGATCGGAAAAGTCTTCAAATAACCCACCATCTGATTTCATCTTCTGACAGAACGGAACCAGACTGGAACAGAACCAATAAAAAGACCTGATGATGTCACCTCAGTAGTACCTGATGTCATCTGATGATGTCACTTCAGTACCTGATGATGTCATCAGAACATAACAATGATCCAACGACATGAATGTACAACTCTGTTTCTGAAAAAGTTGGGATGGTGTGTAAAATTAAATAAAAACAAAATGCAATGATTTGCAAATCATATAAAGTCATTTAATTCAAAATAACATCAAATGTTGAAACTGAGATATTTTATTGTTTTATAAAGATATCTTCTCATTGTGAATCTGATGTCAGCAACACGTCTCTATAAAGTTGTTCCAGGATCATGTTCACCACTGAGCTGCATCAACTCTTCTTTTAACAACACTTTGGAAACATTGGGGAACTGAGGAGAACAGTTTCTGGAGTTTTGAAAGTGAAATGTGGTCCCATTCTTGCCTGATAGAGGATTTCAGCTGCTCAACAGTTCAGGGTCTCCTTTGTTGTATTGTTCATGTCCTGATGCTCCAGATGTTTTCAATGATTGACAGGTCTGGACTGCAGGAGGCCAGTTTATCAGCGGACTCTTCTACTAGAGAACCATGCTGTTGGAATACGTGCAGAATGTGGTTGGACGTTGTTCGGCTGAAATAAACAAGACCTTCCCTGAAAGAGACGTTGTCTGGATGGCAGCATATGTTGCTCCAAAACCTGAATATATCATTCAGCATTAATGCTTCCTTCCAGATGTTCAAGCTACCCATGCCATGTGCACTAATGCATCCTGTACCATCACAGATGCTGGCTTTAGAACTGAGCTGATAACAAGCTGGATGGTCCCTCTCCTCTTTAACCTGGAGGATGCAGCGTCCATGATTTCCAAACAGAATCTCAGATTGTGATCCATCAGACCTCAGGACAGTTGTCCACTTCACCTCAGTCCATCTTCAATGATCTCGGTCCAGAGAAGGCGGCGGTGTTTCTGGATCATGTTTCTATCTGGTTTCTTCTTTGGAGAGTTTTAACATCATTTGTGGACGCAGCGATGAACTGTGTTCACAGACGATGGTTTTCACAAGTGTTCCTGAGCCCATGCAGTGATTTCCACTCCAGAATAGTGTGTTTTTAATGCAGTGCTGCCTGAGGGCCCGAAGATCACCATCCAATATTGGTTTCCAGCCTTGTCCCTTGTGTTCAGAGATTTCTCCAGATTCTCTGAATCTTTTAATGATATTATGAACCGTAGACGATGAAATCCACTAATTCTTTGTAGTTTTACGTTGAGGAACATTATTCTTAGATTGTTGAACTATTTTCTAACAGTCTTTCACAGAGTGGTGAACCTCTCCCCATCTTCACTGCTGAGAGACTCTGCCTTTCTGAAATCATCTTTCTATTCCCAATCATGTTACTGATCTGTTGCCATGGTAACCTGATTAGTTGTCAGATGTTCCACCAGGTGGTTTTTTTTATCTTTTCACAACTTTTCCATCTTTTGTTGCACTATTGCAACTTTTTAGAGACGTGTTGCTGCCATCAAATTCAGAATGAGCAGATATCTTTATAAAACATTTGATATGTTGTCTTTGGTCTATTTTTTTATTATTAAATATGGATTTATGTAATTTACAAATCATCACATTTTGTTTTTATTTACATTTTACACAGCGTCTCAACTCCTTTGGAAACGTGGTTGCATTTAAACATAAAACTTCATTCCAGCATCAAGACAAGATGAATCCTCCGAGGAGTGACGAAGATCCTTCTCCTTTTTAAAACTAAAAATGAACAAATATCAATGTTTTTATGGAGGCGGAGCTTTTCTGCTGCCGAGCCCCGCGGAGGTTCTGGGTGGTTCTGACGGCTGGTCAAACAGGACTTCTGGGTCAAAGTCTGCGGCTTGCAGACATGGTCTGACAGATGGTCTCTTAACGGGGAGGAGCCTGTCCACACATGATCAATGTTAGTCCCTGTCCCTCTGTCCCTTCCATCCTCCGTCCTCTGTCCCTCCGTTCTCTGTCCTCAGTCATCTCTCCCTCTGTCCGCCGTCATCTGTCCTCTGTCCCTCCGTCATCTGTCCTTCTGTCCTCAGTCATCTGTCCCTCTGTCCGCCGTCATATGTCCCTCTGTCCTCAGTCATCTGTCCCTTCGTCCTCCGTCCTCTGTCCTCAGTCGTCTGTCTCTCCGTCCTCCATCCCCAGTCATCTGTCCCTCTGTCCTCTTTCCCTCCGTGATCTGTCCCTCTGTCCTCAGTCATCTATCCCTATGTCCTCTGTGCCTGTCCTCTGTCCTCAGTCATCTGTCCCTCTGTCCGCCGTTATCTGTCCTACGTCATCTGTCCCTTCATCCTCCGTCCCGCTGTCCTCAGTCATCTGTTCCTCTGTCCGCTGTCCTCCGTCTTCTGTCCCTCCGTCATCTGTTCCTCCATCCTCTGTCCTCCGTCCTCAGTCTTCTGTCCCTCCATCCTCAGTCATCTGTCCTATGTCCTCTGTCATCTGTCCCGCCGTCCTTTGTCCTCTGTCCTCTGGGAGGCTCACTGCAGGTCTTCCTGTCTGTAACTCCCCTCTGATATTAGCGGTCTTTCATCACAGCTCTAAAGATGTCTTTGGGACAGGAGTTGTTTCGGACCTCCCACAGGTCCGGTTCAGCACCAGGGTCCAGTGACCTCTGACCTGTGGCATGTTTTCGGTAAAGACACGTGAGGACAGGTGGCTGTTTGTCTGAGTCACAAAGCGCATGAACCTGTGCTGGGGAGGTTCTTCTTCGTTGGTTTCATATCAGGGGCTGCCTCCGTCACCTGTCAGGAGTGTGATGGACAGGGGACAATGTGAGTCTCGTTTCTGGGTGTCTCAGGGAAACGTTCCCAACAGGACACTCGTTCCCAGAGTCATGTGACCAGCGGTGTTCCTGGTGTCAGCGTGGGCTGCTTCATTCTGCCTGTTTCAGTCCACACATGATGAATCTGGAGTTTCTACAGTTTATTCATGGTCCAGTGTTCCTGCAGTAATTTAAAGTTTTGTTTGTTTTGTGTGATTTTATGTGTAACATGGAAACATGTCCCCGAGACAACAGATGATGTCTTCTGTCTCCAGTCGAACACTCAGACTTCCCTCCAGTGTCACTAATAGTAACTTCTTTCTTTTCACAGGTGATGTGTCACCCATCAGTATGTCCCCCATCAGCCAATCACAGTTCATCCCTTTGGGGGAGGTTTTGCTATTGGCTATCTCTGCTATGAACTCCGCCCATAAGCCTGTCACTCAGGAGGCCCTGACCGAACACCTGCAGACATGTTTTCCAGGTAAGACCGTCGGTCAGCTTCTACCTGCTGCATCCCAGAGCCAGCCTCAGATACAAGTTGGGCTGGATGTCACATGTTGATATGCACACGGGCTCACAGGGAAGTACACGTCATCAGACTGGACTGGACCACATGTTGGACTACAGCATCCATCGGGTTACTGCAGTCACACACATGAAAACATAGTGACCTGAAATCATGTCCTTTTTAATGACCAACATTTCTGAGGCCTGTAGACAAAGTGGCGCCTTGTCCAGTCACAACAAACACCGCTGACATTAGCCAATATTACTATGAAATATACAGAATATACTGCACACGTGGATGTTGTAAAACAGGATGTAGTTTATTTCACTGGAATCCTTTCACAGATGGACTCAGAGTAGACAGAAGACTTTGTGTCCATGTTGTGGACTTCAGAATCAAAAGAAGTACAATACAGTACAGTACAGTATAGTACAATACAGTACAATAAAATACAGTATAGTACAGTACAATATAGTCCAATACAGTACAATAAAATACAGTACAGTATGGTACAATACAGTACAATAAAATACAGTATAGTACAATAAAATACAGTATAGTACAGTACAATACAGTACAATATAGTACAATACAACACAGTACAGTACAATTCAATGCAATACAGTACAATACAGTGCAGTATAGTACAGTGAATTGCAGTACAGTGAAGTGCAGTGCAGTACAGTACAGTGTTGTTCAGTGCAGTACAGTGTAGTGCAGTGTAGTATAGTACAGTGTGCAGTACGGTGTAGTGCAGTACAGTGTAGTGCAGTAAAGTACAGTGTAGTGCAGCACAGTGTAGTATATCACCTTTCATCACCTTTCTGCAGTCAGAAGTGATGATGTTACAGAAGTTAATGTTGAACATGTTGGGAATCAAAGAGAAACAGCAGGGAGGCTGTGTGTGTCTCTGTTTGACTGACAGCAGGCTGACCACACTGGTGTGAACTGTGACAGAATGTTTGGGTGTGGTGAAGGGTTGAGAACTGCTGAACACGGGTCACACTGGGGGACACATCCTGTTCTGGACATAGACACACTAGCTGTGTGTTCTGCAGACCTACACATACACACGGCGCGTTGTTAGCTGTGGTCCGGAGAGGAAGGCAGCAAGGCATCATGGGAACTGGCAGAGGGATGTTTGATTCGTCTACGTGCTGCTGGTTGATGTTCAGAGTCGGTGGCTCTTCATCATCAGCTTCACAGACTGTTATTACATATGTCTGTAAGTGATGACTGGTGTGGATGAAGGGTCACCTGACAGGACCTGTGGGTACAGGTGGGGGGGAGATCCTTCTGACCTCCTGCTTCTTTTATTTCCATAAATTATTCAGATATCAACATTATTAGTGAAATCAGCAGATGGTTTTAACAGTGACGTCCTTCAGCCTGAAATGGTTCGGTCCATGATGACATCACTTCCTGCTCCCTGGGTACCTGGTGAAGGTGAAGCAGCTGTGCAGCTCCAGCTGGTCCACGTTGTCCTCTGAGGCGAGAACTCTGAGAGCCCCGCCTCCTTGTGTGTGTATAGGCGTGTATGTGTGTGTGCTACTGTTGCATCATCCCGCTCTGATGTAACTGGCAGTAATACCTCCATTAGACAGGGGGAGAGGGGGGTTAGGAGAGGACAACAACTGAGAGCTCACCTGGATGATCCTCAGGTGTGTAAAGCTCACCATGAGCGTTCTCCTCTCACCTGCTGGATGCTGATGGTTTCCATGGAGACCAGCAGGAGAGGATGGTCAGACTGAACATTCACATTTCTGCTGATTAAACCTGAGACCAGACATCCCAGGTGGAGCAGTGGACCATAACCTGTGTTAAGACAACAGGAAGTCATCCACGCTGTGTGACAGTCAGTGTGAGGATATAGAGCAGAACCGAGGTTCATCTTCTTTACAACATGTCCAGGTGGTCCACGGTCTTCAGAAGCACCAGAACCAAGTGGGAAATACTCACGTTTCTCTGTGCTGTGTTAAATGTGTTCTACCCAACATATTAAGGAAACACTAACCACAACTAAACAATATTACACGGGAGGGTGTGTTTTAACATGGTTAATGTGAGGCCAGTGATGTGGTCAGGACCGAGGGGCTTGTAGCGAGGTCCATTAGCATCACTGAAGCTCACCATTCACCGTAATATTTAGTTATACAGCCAGTTAGCATCTAAATAAAACATGTAATCATATTGTGGAGCAACTCACTCTCAATATATGCAACTTTTTGTTAGTGTGACCTCTGTTTCCATGGCAACACATGGGGTACGACTATGAAAACAATCAGTGCCATCAGTAGATTCTTATGTAACGTATGCAATGTTTACAACTCCAGGAAGTAGTCTGACCCTTAGCAACCACCTAGCAACAGAGAGGATTTCTAGTCTCCAACTGAATAAATACAGAAAAATAGAAACACTAAACTGATCAGCTAGTTCAGTCTGGTTGGAACAAAGATATCTGATGAACAAAGATATCTGATGAACAAGGATATCTGATGAACAAAGATATCTGATGAACAAAGATATCTGATGAACTAAGATATCTGATGAACAAAGATATCTGATAAACAAAGATATCTGATGGACAAAGATATCTGATGAACAAAGATATCTGATAAACAAAGATATCTGATGAACAAAGGTATCTGATAAACAAAGATATCTGATGAACAAAGATATCTGATAAACAAAGATATCTGATGAACAAAGATATCTGATAAACAAAGATCTCTGATGAACAAAGATATCTGATGAACAAAGATATCTGATAAACAAAGATATCCGGTGAACAAAGATATCTGATGAACAAAGATATCCATGTTCTCATGTGTTTTTAACATTTTAGCAGCGTGTCATGTGTTCAAACCAAACCGGTCCAGCTAGCCTCCTCTAGGATTGTAAGTGCGTGACTATCCGTGGTGTTACGGTACGGGTGCTCGGAGCGACCAAAAAGGACCAAAAGAGACCCGACTTCACCAAATGGGTCATTTAATAGACCTATAACAAGTAGAAACTACATCATATTACACAGTATATGAAACTCTATTCTAATTCTATTTTCCCATTGAGGTGATGTCATAATTACCAATTGACCAATAAACAACGTGCTGTGTTGTGACTCGTATTTAAACCCACTGAAACTGCTTCTTCTCTCTGGTTCTGCTCAGGTGTTCCCACGCCAACGGAGGAGGTTCTGCACCACACGCTGGGCATGCTGGTCCGTGAGCGTAAGATCTACCCAACACCTGACGGATATTTTATCGTCACTCCTCAGACTTATTTCATCACTCCGAGCCTGATCCGAACTAGTTCTAAGTGGTACCACTTAGATGAGCGATCCGCTGAGCGACACCAACATCAGAGCCAGCAGCAGCATCAACAGACGCAGTGCACCTCCCCGCTGTCTGGCACCATCACCCCCCTCCACCTCTGGGGGGGTGCGAGATCGAACGCACCCAAAGTCCAGCCAGAACCACAGCGGGGGTGGTGGGGATCCTTTTTACAACAGCAGTTACCGTGGAGACGACCCACCGAGCCACCATACCACCCTGCAGCGCAGATCCCCCAAAGACCACCGGGAGGCGTACTCGTCACCGCACTCCCCGCAGACACCTCCTCAGCCGGGAGGAGGCACCGCGGAGAAGAGCCGCAGCACCCTCGGGTTCCCGTTCAAGACGGACACGCTCACCAAGCACCGAGGCGGGGGTGTGGGGGGAGGGGGAGGGACAGGAGACTCGGAAAAACCAGCCGGAGGAAGCGGCACAGGAAGTCGTAAGTTTGGTCTGAAGCTGTTCCGTCTGAGCTTCAAGAAGGACAAGACCAAGCAGCTGGCGACCTTCTCGGCCCAGTTCCCCCCGGAGGAGTGGCCGCTCCGCGACGAGGAGGTGCCCAGCCAGCTGCCGCGCCAGGTCGAGATGGAGATCATCCGCCGAATCAACCCGGACCTCACCGTGGAGAACCTCGCCCGCCACACCGCTGTCATGAAGCGCCTCGAAGAAGAGCGCGCTCAGAGGAGCAAAGCGTCGTCAGCCAATCAGACCTCCAGGAGTCGACGGAGCGGAGGCAGACACAGGAAACAGTCTCAGACCAAACTCAGCCGCTCTCACAGCAAGACGAGGGCGTCGCGCGGCGAGCCCAGCGACGGCTCCCACCTGGAGCTGGCCGACCGGGACTACCGAGGCTACTCGTCCTCGCTGGCTCGCTCCCCGAGGGAACAAGCTCTGGCCGTGGAGCGACAGAGGGCCCGGCTGCACCTGGCACACAGCAACCCCAACATCCTCGACTCCTCCCACCTGCCCGTCACCCCCGAGTGGGATGTATCCGGAGAACTCGCCAAGCGGCGCACGGAAATGCCTTTCCCTGAGCCGAGCCACGGCCCGTCAGCCCACCACTCCAAAGTCCACCGCTCGCACTCCCACACCCAGGAGAGGAAGTCCAGGAACGAACGCAGCGACAAGGCCAAGGAGCGCTCCAGATCCATGGACAACTCTAAGGGACCGCTCGCAGCCGGGCTGATCGGACCGCCAGACTATTACGACGACCGGAGCCGGTACTATACGGACGATGGCACGCTGCGAGCCAATCAGAGCACATCTCACTACTCTCGGGCCACGCCCCCCTCAGCGAAGCTTCCCGGGGACTCTCTTGGGTTGGATGGAGGCAGGAACTTAGAGAAGAGTAAGAGCAGGGACAGCCTGCCGGTGTACTCGCCCAAACCACTGCCCACCTCCATCCCTCCCGACGACTACTTCCAGTGCTCCGGTTCCTCCGAGGCTGTTCTCACAGCAGCCAACGCCCTGGGAACTCTGGGAACTCTGGGAACTCTGGGAACTCTGGGCAAGAGCAGCCACGACGGACTCAAAGCAGGCGGCGCCGACAGGCCGACCGAGAGGCAGACGTCCCATCCTCCAGACAACAAGGAGGACTTGACAAAGGTGGGACCGAAGGGGGGCAGCCTGCCTCCAATATCTCTGTCCATCCCCGACCCCCCTCTTTCTAACGGACGGCCTCCCCACAGTGCCTCCTCTGGTCAGGAGAAACGGAAGGAGATCTTTAGTAAAGACACTCTGTTCAAACCTCCTCCCAGCCTCCCTCTGGCCGGCTACAGCTCCCTGAGAAAAACCCCTGCCCTCGCCTCCTCCACTCTGTCCTCCTCCTGTGACGCTCTGGACTCCCAGGAGGCCTTCGACGCTCCCAAGCCCTTGGTGGCGACACCGTCTGCTCCCCCGCAGGGGATCGAACCCGCGTCGGGGGCTGCAGAGCCCTCCTTCGACTACTACAACGTCTCAGACGACGACGAAATGGAGGAGGGGGGGGCCAAAGGTCGCAGCGAGGACGAAAAGCCCGGAGGGAGCGTAGCTGGGATGGGAGGGGGGGGGGCGGGGACCATGCAGTGGCTGCTGGAGAGAGAGAAGGAGAGGGACCTGCAGAGGAGGTTCGAAAGAACACTCACCTTCCCCGGTGCTAAAGAGAACCTTCCAGAACCCAGTCAGAACCAGCAGTCGGCCCACTCCGCCCGACTGGACAGCATGGACTCCAGCTCCGTCACCGTGGACAGTGGATTCAACTCACCACGGTGGGTGCAGGTCCCCACACACGCACACACGCACACACACTCACACTCACACGCACACTCACACACTCAAACACACACGCGCACGCACACACACACTCACACACACACACACACGCTCACACACACTCACACTGGCACACACAAAAACGCACGCACAAACACAAACACACTCAAACACATAAACACACTCAAACACACACAAACACACATAAACACACTCAAACACATAAACACACTCAAACACATAAACACACTCAAACACACACAAACACACATAAACACACTCAAACACACATAAACACACTCAAACACACACAAACACACAAACACAGTAACCACTAAGCACCTGGTAGTTATGGCTGTTTTTATTAATATATCCTCATCGGAACTGTTAGTCAGAAACTCAGTCTCATGTCGCTCAGAGCAGGGGCGGAGCTTAGTGATGTGGGCGGAGCATTAGTGAGGTGGGCGGAGCATTAGTGAAGGGGGCGGGTTGTGTCGGTTGCAGTTTTCTCATTGCTCATCGTTTCTCTGCAGGACGAGGGAGAGCTTAGCGTCCAACACCTCTTCCATCGTGGAGAGTAACCGACGGCAGAACCTGGCGCTGAGCCCCGGCCACCTCGGCATCACCACCGGCAACGGACCTCCCTTTTCCTTCCGTGCTATTCCCGAACCCAGCGGCACCCAACCAGAGAAACTCCAGAAGCCCAGCGCCTGCCTCGCGTCAATCACCAGCGTCTAGGGTCAGAACTAAGGGCTGGGCGGAGCCAATGGACAGGAAATCAAAGCCCCGCCCCAAAGGACTGTTACAGCTTCAGACTGACAGACTGACTGGACCAGTGGAGCTGCAGGTCCACTGTGGAACGACACCTGTACACATACACACACACACACACACACACACACACACACACACACACACACACACACACACACACACACACCAGGCCACTGGGCAGACTCTGACCATGTCATTCTACAGCCTCTAGTTTACACACTACTGCTCTGTTGTTTCATTAATGTGGGTTCTATTGAGTGTGTGTGTGTGTGTGTGTGTGTGTATAATCTGTAATCTCAGGTTATGTTATTTCCACTCCAGCTGCTCTGATCAGTGACCTCTCTCTGGTGGTGTCAGCTGGTATTACACTCTGAAGCTCCGCCTCACTGCTCGTGTCTACTAGCTCTGCTCTAATGCACAGGAAGTGGCGGTGGACGATGGTGTGGAGGTCAGACAGGGGGGCGTGGCCTGGGGGAGGCGTGACCTGTTCCCGGACGGTGTGTGTGGACTGAATGTGAGGCTCTGTTCAGACGTGAATTGTGCAGCTCCACAGAGACGGTGTCCTCCTACCTGTTGTCCCTTGTGTCCACCGGATGCTCCGTCCTCTGTGCCTACGTCCACCGAGACAGTTGTATTCATTTAGCACCAAACCACATCACGAGTCATCTCAGGGCACTTTACAGTCTCTTTACAGAGGGCAGCCTGGGCCCACGGGGGGGCGGGGGCCATTCCCCCCCTCCCCCTCGCTCATCTCAGAGGTTGGACAACATGGAGAGGACAAGGAATGGAAGTAACCCGCCGGAAAGAAGACATCAACCAGCTGCACGCTACACTGACTATACAGGACACCTGTCTGTCATGGACATCTGTCCTCTGTCCTCCTCTGTTTTCCTCTGTCCTCCACATCCTCCACGCAGCACCTCACCGGCATGTTCTGAGCCAGTACCAGATCCTGCTGACGGCGTCCCGGTGCCGGCCATAGGACCCGACCCGGTCAGACTTTAACTCCTTCACTCCCAGAACATCCGCGAGGTTGGAAGCTGCATGGGGACACGGAGGAAAGGAGACGTGGGCAAACGGAAACGTGGACACACGGAGACAAGACGTGGGGACAAGGAGACAAGGAGACAAGGAGACGTGGGAACACGGAGACATGGGGACATGGAGAAGTGGGGACACGGAGACAGGGAGACGTGGGAACACGGGGACATGGGGACATGGAGAAGTGGGGACACGGAGATGTGGGGACACGGAGACAGGGAGACGTGGCGACACGGAGACATGTTGGAAATGTGTAGGTCTCATTTGATCAGCTGACCGGAGCAGAGCTGGATCTTGCAGTCCTACAGGTCGATGAGTTGTCCCTCTCCTATTGGCTGATCCCGGTTTTGTTGTCCTGAAGGCTCCTCCCACAATTACCAACTACCTCCATAGCAGCAAAAACACAACCGTCCTCCGACTGACCCACAATGTCTAGAACACACACACACAGACACACTCACATACTGTATAAGTATATATACTGTATATACTATATATACTATATATATATATTTGTATATACATATATCTATATATATAGTATATAGACTATATATATCAGTGTATATATATATATATATATATGTGTGTGTGAATATATACATACTGCTGGTGATCTCTATTGATCTGTAGTGATCTAGTGATCTCTAGTAATCTGGTGATCTCTAGTAATCTAGTGATCTGCTGTGAACAGACGTGCAGCATCAGTGCATACTGTTCAGCTCCTCTCTGAGGGTTCCAACACACACCAACACACACTACATATCCCAGTGCTGGACCCCCCACTGTTTCCTCTAATGGTGTACCTGAGGATGCTGAGGCTCCGCCCACTCTGAGGCTCTGACGTGTTGCACAAAAACAGAAAGCAGCTGAGAGAGAAGTTCCGTTAACGATATAGAGATGGGTCCACAGGCTGCTGGACTTCAGTCCAAGACCCAGATCCAGGTCCAAAACTCAGTTCCATGACCCAGGTCCATGTCCAAGACCCTAATCCAGGTCCAGGTCCAGGTCTAGGCCTCCGTTGTCAGGTGTTGGAGGATGGTAGTCCATGTTGGCTGTCAGTAAGTTCCGTCCTGGTCCTGTATGTACCGGTCCTGTCCTCCACAGACGGCCCTGCTGAGACAGTGAGGATAGACAGGCGGGGGTATGTCCAGAGTGTCTCCGCTCCACGTGTCCCCCAGGGAGCGCTTCCTGTCCCAGCGTCTCTTTTGGACCACTAATCTGGGGTTTCTTGTCTGTTCCGAGGTTCTAGCTCCAGTTCTGGTCTCTGTCCCACCCGTCCCCCTGGGCCCGGTGTAGGTTCTGGGTTCCACCCCTCATGTCTAATGTTTGCACTGCCCCCCCCCCCCCCCCCCCACACACACACACACACACACCACCACCACACACACACACACACACACACACTCCATCCATGGAGCCCCGTCCTCCAACATCATGTCCCTTTTCTACACAGACCGTCCATGAAATGTCTTCCCTTAACATCGGCTGGTTTCTAACAGAGTTCAACAATAACATTGTTTCTACGGTGACAGTATGTCAGACCTGTAAATGATGTTTATCTGTCATGCCTAGTCTAATAATTTAAACAATAAAAAGAGGGATTTTTTAAAATGTCTATAATATCTGAAAGTCCCTTCGATGTGTCGTACTGGTGTTACCGTTGTTGTAGTGTCTGTGATACCCGCTGGGGATGTGTTACTTTTTAAGACAATAAAATAACGATGTTTGGTTACACCACTGTTCTGGGTTTTAATGTGATCATTGATGCTAGCCGTCACCAGCAAGTACCGGTACCAGGGAGGTTCTGGTGTGATATCTGAGTCCGGTACCTCGAGAGGTTCTGGTATGTTCTGACCCAGCTGACCCTGTGATGAGTCCAGAACTGCAGCTCCTATCAGGGACGGTGACTGTCCTCCTCTCTCCTGTGAGCGACTCAAACTGATCTGATCACGAAGGTCCAGTCCAGTCCCATCTCCCCCGCGCGTGGCCCCGCCCCTCATCCAGAACTGCCCTCTGCTGGTAGGGGTGAACATCTAAAATCAAAGAAATGGGACACTGGTTGCATCAACAAAAGCTGCATTTCTACTAATTTGATTATTAAGTATTGAGTATGATGAAACGGCCGTGATGATTTCTGGAAGATTTTACATGAAGCAGAGGAGAAACGTACCGATTAAACTTCCTGTACTGTACAAACCAGCCGGGCTTCGGTCCTGCTGAGATCCAGGTGGACCATGAACGAGACCACAGTCCCCTTTAATACTGAGATAATACTAATAACCCAGTATAAGGTAGAAATATCAAATATTAAAATGGAATAAAAATGTCATGTCATCTAAAATATCTATTATAATCTATAATCTATATGTGTATATATGAATGCTTTACATTTTATGATATTTTGGATATAAAGATATATGTATATATGTCTATGTATATATAATGTATACATACATTTATATATATTTCTCTATATATCTAGAGTACCAGTCAAAAGTTTGGACACAGCTTCTCATTCAATGGTTTTTCTTTAAAAAAAAATTCTACATTGTAGATTAATATTAAAGATATCCAAACTATGAAGGAACACATGGAATTATGTGGTAAACAAAAAAGTGTTAAAAAAAACCCAGAATATGTTTTATATTTTAGATTCTTCACAGTAGCCACCTTTTGCTTTGATGACAGCTTTGCACACTGTTGGTATTCTTTCAATCAGCTCCATGAGGTCGTCACCTGGAGTGGTTTTCAGTTAACAGGTGAGCCTTGTCAAGAGGTAATTTGTGGAATTTCTTGCCTTCTTAATGTGTTTGGGAGCATCAGTTGTGTTGTGCAGAGGCAGGGTTGGTGCACAGTCCCATACAGTGAATCGGACGACAGTTCTAATCCATATTAGGGCAACTAAGAAAAGAGAAATAACAGTCCATCATTACTTTAAGACAGGAAGGTCAGTCAATCTGGAACATTTATAGAACTTTGAATGTTTGCTTGCTTCCATTAGGAGATGTCATCAGGAAGCACTGCCTCAACTTCTATTGTTATGCAGATGACACTCAGCTATATCTTTCTATAAAACCAGATGAAACTAATCAGTTAGTAAAACTTGAAGCCTGTCTAAAAGACATAAAGGCCTGGATGACCAAAAACTTCCTGCTTCTAAATTCAGACAAAACAGAAGTTCTTGTACTTGGTCCTAAACACCTCAGAAACTCTTTCTGTAATCACTTAGTTACTCTAGATGACGTTGTCTTGGCCTCCAGCAACACTGTGAGGAACCTTGGAGTCATCTTTGATGAGGATTTGTCCTTTAGACACCATATAAAGCAAATCTCCAGAACTGCCTTCTTTCATCTACGTAATATTAATAAAATCAGGAAAATCCTTCCTCAGCGTGACGCAGAAAAACTCATTCATGCGTTTGTTACTTCGAGACTAGATTATTGTAATTCCTTGTTGTTAGGATGTCCAAATTACTCATTAAAAACCTGCAGCTGATCCAAAATGCTGCAGCAAGAGTACTGATGGGATTCAACAAGAGAGATCATATTTCTCCAGTTTTATCTTCTCTTCACTGGCTTCCTGTGAAATCAAGAATAGAATTTAAAATTCTCTTGATGACTTACAAAGCTCTACATGACCAGGCTCCATCATATCTTAGAGATCTTATAGAACCATATAATCCTAGCAGAGCACTTCTCTCTCAGTACGCTGGTCTACTTGTGGTTCCTAGAGTTTCCAGAAGTAGAATGGGAGGCGGAGCTTCAGTGTTCAGGCTCCTCCCCTGTGGAACCAGCTCCCAGCTTGTGTTGGAGGGGCAGAAACCCTCTCTAGCTTTAAGATTAGACTCAAAACGTTCCTTCTTGATAAAGCCTATAGTTAGGGCTGGCTCAGGTAGACCTGAACCAACCCTTAGTTATGCTGTTATAGGCCGAGGCTGCTGGAGGACCTCGTTACATGCTGATCTTCTTTTCTTTCCTCCTACTCTTTAACTGACTCATACCTCACCATCTTCTTCTCTCCCATAGTTTCTTCTTATTATCTGTTGTCTCCATTCAGTTCCTTCGCTCGTGTAGTTTCTGTTCTTTCTTTTCCAGATGTCCCGTCATGGAGCTGCATGTCTCTGCTCTGTGATTGTCGTCTCCACCAACAGTTCTTCTCTTCTATCTCTATGCTGTCCTTTTCTCTCTCTGCTCTCCTCTCACCCCAACCGGTCGAGGCAGATGCTCCGCCCACCTCTGATCCTGGTTCTGTTAACAGATGCTCCGCCCACCTCTGATCCTGGTTCTGTTAACAGATGCTCCGCCCACCTCTGAGCCCGGTTCTGTTAACAGATGCTCCGCCCACCTCTGAGCCCGGTTCTGTTAACAGATGCTCCGCCCACCTCTGATCCTGGTTCTGTTAACAGATGCTCCGCCCACCTCAGATCCTTGTTCTGTTAACAGATGCTCCGCCCACCTCTGACCCCGGTTCTGTTAACAGATGCTCCGCCCACCTCTGACCCCGGTTCTGTTAACAGATGCTCCGCCCACCTCTGATCCTGGTTCTGTTAACAGATGTTCTCCACCTCTGATCCTGGTTCTGTTAACAGATGCTCCGCCCACTTCTGATCCTGGTTCTGTTAACAGATGTTCTCCACTTCTGATCCTGGTTCTGTTGGAGGTTTCTTCCTGTTAAACAGAGTTTTTCTTCCCTCTGTTGGAGGTTTTTCCCCCTTAAAGAGGAGTTTTTCCTCCAAGCTTATGTGGAAATTGTTGAATTGTTGGTTTCTCTGTATAATATTGTAAAGTTCTGCTGTAAAGACTTGAATGTGTTAAGTGCCATGAAATAACCTGTGTTGTGATTTGGCGCTATATAAATAAAGTTGAATTGAATTGAATTGAATTGAATATATCATCAGGTGTCCTCAATGAAAACCATCAAAGTCTCTGATGAAACTGTCTCTCATGAGGACCACCCAGGACAGGAAGACCAAGAGTTACCTCTGCTGCTGAGGATAAATTCATTAGAGTTACCAGCCTCAGTAACCGCAAATTAACAGCACCCCAGATTAGAGCCCACAGAAATGCTTCACAGAGTTCAAGTAGCAGACACATCTCAACATCAACTGTTCAGAGGAGACTGGGTGAATCAGGCCTTCAGGGTCCAATTGCTGCAAAGAAGCCGCTACTGAGGAAGAAGAAGAAGAAGAAGAGACTTGATTGGGCCAAGAAACACAAGGAATGGACATTAAACCAGTGGAACTCTGTACTTTGGTCTGAGGAGTCCAGATCTGAGATTTTTGGTTCCACCCACCATGTCTTTGTAAGACAGAAAAGGTGAGCGGATGGTTTCTACATGTGAGGTTCCCACCGTGAAGCACGGAGGAGGAGGTGTGATGGTGTGGGGGGGAGGGGGGTTTACTGGTGACACTGTTGGTGATTTATTCAGAATTCAAGTCATACTTAACCAGCATGGCTCCCACAGCATTCTGCAGCGACATGCCATCCCATCTGGTTTGAGCTTAGTGGGACCAGCATTTGTGTTTCAACAGGTCGACGACCCCAAACACACCTCCAGGCTGAAGGGCTGTTTGACCAAGAAGGAGAGTGATGAGTGCTGCGTCAGATGACCTGGCCTCCACCATCACCGACCTAAACCCAATGAGATATATATATATATATATATATATATATATATATATATACAGTTGAAACCAGAAGTTTACATACACTGTGCAAAAAGACACATAACACTTTTTTTCTCACTGTCTGAAGTTAAATCAGACTAAACCTCTCCTGTTTCAGGTCCGTTAGGATTACCAAAATTATTTAACTTTTGCTAAATGTCACAATAATGAGAAAGAGAATTTCTTAGAGAATTTTATATTACTTTCTTTGAGGTCAAAAGTTTACATACACCAAAAGTACTATGTCTTTAAACAACGTGGGCAAGCCCAGATGATGATGTCATGGCTTTTGAAGCTCCTGATAGGTTAACTGACAACATGTGAGTTAATTGAAGGCACACCTGGGGATGTATTTTAAGGCCACACCTCAAACACTCTGCTTCCTTGTTTGAAATCATGGGAAAGTCAAAAGAAATCAGACAAGAAATCAGGGAGAGAATCGTGGAGCTCCACAAGTCTGGTTCATCCTTGGGTGCAATTTCCAGATGCTTGAAGGTGCCACGTTCATCTGTGCAAACAATTATACGCAAGTATAAACATGGGAATGTCCAGCCATCACACCGCTCAGGAAGGAGACGGGCTCTGTGTCCCAGAGATGAACGTGTTTTGGTCCGACGTGCAAATCAACCCCAGAACAAAAGCTAAAGACCTTGTGAAGATGATGGCTGAAGCTGGTAAGAAAGTGTCATTATCCACAGTAAAACGAGTCCTGCACCGACATGGGCTGAAAGGCTACTCAGCAAGAAGGAAGCCATTACTCCTAAAGAAACATAAAAAAGCCAGATTACAGTTTGCAAAAAGACACAAAGACCTTAACTTCTGGAGACATGTCCTGTGGTCTGATGAAACTAAAGTGGAGCTGTTTGGCCATAATGACCACCGTTACATTTGGAGGAAAAAGGGGGAAGCTTGTAGACCTGAAAACACCATCCCAACTGTGAAGCATGGAGGTGGCAGCATCATGTTGTGGGGCTGTTTTGCTGCAGCAGGAACTGGAGCTCTTCATAAAATAGACGGCATCATGAAGAAAGAACATTACCTGGAAATATTAAGGCAACATCTCAGGACATCAGCCAGGAAGCTAAAACTTGGGCGGAAAGGGGTCTTCCAAATGGACAATGACCCGAAGCATACTGCCAAAATAGTTAAAAAGTGGCTTGAGGACAACAAAGTCAATGTCTTGGAGTGGCCATCACAAAGCCCTGACCTGAATCCCATCGGAAATTTGTGGGCAGATCTGAAAAGGCGTGTGCGAGCGAGGCGGCCAACAAACCTGACTCAGTTCCACCAGTTCTGTCCGGAGGAATGGGCCAGAATTCCAGCAGAGTACTGTAAGAAGCTTGTGGAAGGATACCCAAAACGTTTGACCCAAGTCATGCAGTTCAAAGGCAATGCTACTAAATACTAAGGAACTGGATGTAAACTTTTGATCTTGAAGAAAGTAATGAAAAATTCTCTAAAATATTCTCTTTCTCATTATTGTGACATTTAGCAAAAGTTAAATAATGTTGGTAATCCTAACGGACCTGAAACAGGAGAGGTTTAGTCTGATTTAACTTCAGACAGTGAGAAAAAAAGTGTTGTGTCTTTTTGCACAGTGTATGTAAACTTCTGGTTTCAACTGTATATATATATATATATATATATGTATATATATATATATATATATATATATATATACATATATATATATATATATATGTATATATATATATATATATATATACATATATATATATATATATATATATATATATATGTATATATATATATATATATAGAGAGAGAGAGAGAGAGAGAGAGAGAGAGAGAGAGAGAGAGAGAGAGATAATAGATAGCTAGATATCTATAGATATATATATGCGGGGTCACAACGGGGCCACTTGTCAGGGGGTGACGGTGGGGGGAAGGGGCGGGGCTTCGGGTGAGGACCGGGCTGCAGACAGATCGGTGTCACTGTGCTCGAGGAGCCCAACCGTGCTGAGATGACGGACAAAGAGCAGAGCCAGGTAACTACCCAACTTCTCTGAACGCAGCTGCTTTTAAAGTGAAGCGGAAGTGCAGCTGCTCGTGTTGTCTCGTGGTAAACTTTGTTTTTCTGTGTTTTTACCTGCGGGTCACGCGCGCCTCACCTGTCGCTCATTAGGCCGCATTAACGTCGTGCCGGCGTTGTTCGAAGGTTCGCTCGGTTTCAAACGTCTCTCCGGGCTTCAGGTGAAGGTTCAGGTTCCTCTGACATCACCTGGACGTTCTCCTGTTCTGCTGTGAACACAAACGTTCCTTCACAGGACATCAGAGAACTCCACCAGGTGTGTCTACCTGTGTCTCTCTAGGCTCTGCTTCCACCTTCCCTTCAGACACAGCCACTCTGCAGCCAACACTACTATTTCCATCTTCATCTTCATCATCCTCCTCCTCCTCCTCCCTGCAGTGGGTGTCACCTTGTCCTTCCTTGTGTCCCTCAGCAACGTTCTGTCTCCGTCCTCCTTCATTCAGTCAACTTTGTTCTGACAAAGCTGCTGTTCTTTCTTCATGTATGGAACCTCTGAAGGTCCGATCCGTGGGCCTCTGTTAACCGATCCAGTTCTACAGACCCGATCCAGTTTCCAGAGTGTTTCAGGTTCTGCCCCCCCCCCAACCTTCAGTTCACCACGTGATGCAGAAAGACAACCTCTGATCATAGGAACAAGCGAGCTGCTGAGTCAGCAAAATTCTGCTGGAAACTGGAGGCAGAGCTACAGCTGATCAGAGTTCTAACAGCTGATCAGAGTTCTAACAGCTGATCAGAGTTCTAACAGCTGATCAGAGTTCTAACAGCTGATCAGAGTTCTAACAGCTGATCAGTAACGTGTGTGACGGTGTAATGTGTGTTGAAGATGGTGAACCGTGAGCGGCTGCAGGCCCTGGAAACCTGGCTGAACAACACCAACACAACGCTGACTCAAGTGAACGGCCAGAGGAAGTACGGAGGCCCACCAGAGGGTGAGACAACTAACCAGCTGCAAGAGTCACTCTGACACACACACACACACACACACACCTGTCATCATCACGTGGTGACATCATTTCTACTGATGAGTATGTCAGTTTATCGGAGTGATCAGAGCAGGAGGAAGTGTGAGGCCTGCACCGTGTGAGGAACAACGTGAGGAAGACCTCCGATGTTCTACGACATTAATTACCATGACAACACGACTTGGTTAAATATTATAATGACAACATGATGTGGTTAAATATTATAATGACAACACGACTTGGTTAAATATTATAATGACAACATGATGTGGTTAAATATTATAATGACAACACGACTTGGTTAAATATTATAATGACAACACGACTTGGTTAAATATTATAATGACAACATGATGTGGTTAAATATTATAATGACAACATGATGTGGTTAAATATTATAATGACAACATGATGTGGTTAAATATTATAATGACAACACGATGTGGTTAAATATTATAATGACAACATGATGTGGTTAAATATTATAATGACAACACGACTTGGTTAAATATTATAATGACAACATGATGTGGTTAAATATTATAATGACAACACGACTTGGTTAAATATTATAATGACAACACGACTTGGTTAAATATTATAATGACAACATGATGTGGTTAAATATTATAATGACAACACGACTTGGTTAAATATTATAATGACAACACGACTTGGTTAAATATTATAATGACAACACGACTTGGTTAAATATTATAATGACAACATGATGTGGTTAAATATTATAATGACAACACGACGTGGTTAAATATTACCAAGACAACACGATGTGGTTAAATATCACCATGACAACATGACATGGTTAAAAATTAGGACGACAGCACGATGTGGTTAAATATTATGACAACAACATGATGTGGTTAAATATTACCATGACAACACGACGTGTTTAAATATTACCATGACGACACCACATGGTTAAATATTACGACAACAACATGATGTGGTTAAATATTACCATGACAACACGACATGGTTAAATGTTACCATGACAACACGACGTGGTTAAATATTACCATGACAACACAGCTTGCAGTAACACATGGAGTTTCCTTGTCAGCTGGACAGTTGGTGTATCTATGCATTACCACACAGATTCCAGCAGGTGGCGATTCTCTTCCAGCACGATGCTTCACATCACTCTGCAGGATTATTATTATTATTGTCATTATTATTATTATTATACATGAAACACCAACATGATGATGACAGAGTTACAGTTTTACTGTCAGCCATTAAGGTCTACAGAAAATTCCCTTTCCAACTCTACACCACCTCATAGCATCTCTAAAGTTTAGAGGAAGATATGATGGAGCCCCTCACCTCATTCCTCTTGATTTGATTGCTCAGTGTGGGACGGCCCCGCCCCCGCAGCCCGCTGCGAGGTCTTCATCAGCCAGATCCCCCGGGACACCTACGAGGACCTGCTGATCCCCCTGTTCAGCTCCGTGGGCCGGCTCTGGGAGTTCCGGCTCATGATGAACTTCAGCGGCCAGAACCGTGGCTTCGCCTACGCTAAATACGGCTCGTCGGCCGTCGCTACCGACGCCATCCGTCTGCTGCACAACCACATGCTAGAGCCCGGCTTCCGCCTCAGCGTCCGCCGCAGCACCGAGAAGAGACACCTCTGCATCGGAGATCTGCCGGCGTCCACCAGGCAGGAGGACGTCCTGCAGGTACAGATCAACTGCAACGTTTCATTTAGCCGAAGGACGAAAAGCATCAGTAGATAAATCTACAAATGCAGCAGGGCGACGCCCACTGAGCAGCACCATCAATACCCTCCATCAGGAAGAGTTCAGAGTCATTGAGCAGAACCTGAGTTCAACACGTCTGATGTTTCTTTGCTCCAGTTTCAGGTCTGCAGTGACATCACACGTGTTCACGTATTGCTGGTCACGTTGACGTGTGGAACTCAGTGATGATGTCGATCAACAGATGACTCTGAATACTTCCTCATGGAGGTCGTTGCTTGCTGCTGCTCCTGGTTGGGGCATAAGAAGATGTTCTATGACACACACACACACACACACACACACACACACGTAAACATGAGAAGGTGTCCGTTTGACTGTGTTGGATGTGAAGTCAGCGGAGTTTTGAGTGACAATTCGTACCTGTCAGGTGTCCTGAGACGACTGACGAGTGATCTGGTTCCATTTCCATCAGACCAGATGTCACATGTATGTGATCTGGAACACGTGTGTTCTGTGTGCCGCCAGGTGCTGCGGATGGTGTCGGACAGCGTGGACCGGGTGTCCCTGAAGGCCGGGCCGGGTATCGAAGGGGTGTCGGCCGTCGTCGCCTTCTCGTCCCACTATGCCGCCTCGATGGCCAAGAAGGGGCTGGTGGAAGGTCTCACCTGTCTCACCTCTATCACCTGTTCTCATCTGTATCACCTGTCTCACTTGTTCTCACCTGTATCACCTCTATTACCTGTATGACCTTTTCTCACCCGTTCTATTCAATTCAATTCAATTTTATTTAGGAAAGAAAAGAAGCTCAGCATGTAACGAGGTCCTCCAGCAGCCTCGGCCTATAACAGCATAACTAAGGGTTGGTTCAGGTCTACCTGAGCCAGCCCTAACTATAGGCTTTATCAAGAAGGAACGTTTTGAGTCTAATCTTAAAGCTAGAGAGGGTTTCTGCCCCTCCAACACAAACTGGGAGCTGGTTCCACAGGGGAGGAGCCTGAACACTGAAGCTCCGCCTCCCATTCTACTTCTGGAAACTCTGGGAACCACAAGTAGACCAGCGTACTGAGAGAGAAGTGCTCTGCTGGGATTATATGGTTCTATAAGATCTCTAAGATATGATGGAGCCTGGTCATGTAGAACTTTGTAAGTCATCAAGAGAACTTTAAATTATATTCTTGATTTAACAGGAAGTCAGTGAAGAGAAGATAAAACTGGAGAAATATGATCTCTCTTGTTAAATCCCGTCAGTACTCTTGCTGCAGCATTTTGGATCAGCTGCAGGTTTTTAATGAGTAATTTGGACATCCTAACAACAAGGAATTATAATAATCTAGTCTAGAAGTAACAAACGCATGAATGAGTTTTTCTGCGTCACGCTGAGGAAGGATTTTCCTGATTTTATTAATATTACGTAGATGAAAGAAGGTAGTTCTGTAGATCTGCTTTATATGGTGTCTAAAGGACAAATCCTCATCAAAGATGACTCCAAGGTTCCTCTCAGTTTTGCTGGAGGCCAAGACAACGTCATCTAGAGTAACTAAGTGATTACAGAAAGAGTTTCTGAGGTGTTTAGGACCAAGTACAAGAACTTCTGTTTTTCTCACCTGTTCATGGAGCAGGATGGTTGTTTTATTTTTTTATATATATAATATTTTACATTATTTCATAAATTTTATGAAATGCTATTGATGTTTCTGGCTCCTCACTTTTCTTTACTCCTCCCTCCTCCTCCCCTCCTGTCTGCAGCCTTTAAGAAGAGGTGTGCGTTGACCGTCTCCATCAGGTGGCAGTCAGCAGAGAAGCCAACTACTCCAAAGAGCCTGCTCCTCCCCCCCCCGCCGCCCCCCATTTCTCCTCCGTGTCTGCTCCCTCCGTCCGCCCCCCCCAGTTTCTGCAGAGCCGTAGGAGGACTCCCCCCCTCTTTTCTCCTCCCCCCCTCACCGGTGTGTGGGGCGTCTCCTGTGCTGCTCCTCCTGAAGGTGTGTGAGGAGAACGGTGTCGGCCCGCCACGCTACGAGCTGCAGTTCATCCACACGGGGCCCGACGGCTTCCTGCACTTCAGCTACCAGGTGCACATCCCTGGGGTGGGCGTGGCCTTCAGGGGGCTGGTTCTAGTCCTGCCAGGCCTCAGCGCCAGCACTACGGAGGGAGAGGCCCGCCGGGCCGCAGCGCAGCAGGTCCTGCAGGACCTGTGCAGCCGGCAGCTCCCGGCCTGAGCGGCCATCATCCGGCTGTCGCCACGGTTACGTACAACGTTTAAACCGATGTCGTTTGACTTCTGCATGTTTTTATGGTCTTGTTTTGACTCGAGTGGTTTGTTTTATGCATGCGTTTTATTGTGTTGTGTTCCCGACCTGTTTCTCAAGTAAATGAGATTTAAAACGAGTGCTGTGTTGCTGCTTCCTGTGTGTGTGATCAGCTAATCATAAAAAAAACAAACACTGTTCTGTAACAACACTCTCCACTCTGTGCGTGCGGGGAACCTTTAGAACTAGAACCTCGTGATCTGGTCCCAGAGTCCGGCTCTGGGCCGACACGCTGCAGTCCTCCTCCTCCTCCTCCTCTTCACCTGTGATGTCATCAGAAACAAAAGCAGGGGAAACCCAGAGGGGCTGATCATGTGATTGATCAGCTGGAGGGATGCTGCTGTGACTGGTCCCCGCCCTTAACCCTCCCACAGTGTAACAGTAGACCTCCGTCATCAGTGTGCACACTAACAGAGGTGTTCTCCGTCCTGTCACTAGAGGGAGCAGCTGGTCTGATGAAAGGGAGGCAGGTCAGGTGACATGTCCAACAGAAAGCTTTATTTGAGACACTGAGCAGGTCAAGTACAGGTGGACATGGAGACAAAACAAAGGGGACATCAGCTGTTATATTGGAGACACCAACACGTGTCCATCAGTACACTCCTCCTCCTCCATGTGTTTTCATGCTCTACAGAGAACTTGACAGAGAACTCTGTACAAGGTTTTGCAGGTCCAATGGACCAATCAGGGGAGGCGATTGGTGTTATACTGGACAGGGGGGAGGGGCTACGCCTGCGATGTCCTCCTCCTGATCTCAGCGATGAGATCAACTCTGGATATGTCCACCTGAGACACAGCAGGGACAAGAGGACAGACAGCTGCTTCACTCAGACTCAGAGAGCGAGTGTGTGTGTGTGTGTGTGTGTGTGTGTGTTGGTGTGTGTCCTACCTCCTCCCTGGTGTCCACCACCCTCAGTTTGACCACCCCATCCTTCAGCTCCTGTTCTCCCAGTATGGCCACCAGGGGGACCCCTAATTCCTCACAGTGCTGCAGCTGACTCAGCAGTTTGGGGTTTTTCTTGTACATCACCTCCGCCTGGACAGGGACAGGGACAGGGACACACAGTGGACAGTGTTGTTACAGTACAGTGTTATTTTTTATGATTAGCTGATCACACACAGGCCCACCTTGATCCCAGCGTCCCACAGCTCCGTCACCAGTCTCAGTCTCTCCTCCAGGAGGTTCTTCTGGGCCGACGCTATCAGAACCTGAACCTCTGTGGTCCGTACCTTCTCTGCTGAGACCTGACAGACACAGAGATGTTAACGCCTCTCTCTCACTCTCGACCACACTCTCTCCCAGCCAGCAGCTCAGGAGCGCTCGGTCCGATTACCTCAGCCTTCTGCTCCATGATGGAGAAAACCCTCTCGATGCCGATGCTGACGCCCACACACGGCACCTTCCTCCCTTTGGGGTCGAACATGCCCACCAGGCCGTCGTAGCGCCCCCCTCCGGCCACGCTGCCCACGCTGACGCTCTCCTCCGCCCCGTTCTGGCCTTCGTTAGAGACGGAGGCCACGCCGGCCCGGGTCAGCACCGCCTCGTAAATCACTCCGGTGTAGTAGTCCAGGCCGCGGGCCAGGCTGAGGTCGAACACCACCTGCAGGGTCGGAAACATGTGAGGAGGAAGAACAGAGGGACGACACGCTGCCTCCGTCATCATCATCTTCACTATCATCATCATCACCTCCCCCTCACCTTGTCTGTGACCTGGAAGAGCTGCAGGTAGCTGAAGAGCAGCTTGATGTCCGTCA
>NW_027185247.1:472500-480000 GCF_022577435.1 Embiotoca jacksoni
TAGTTTTAAGTCTTTTTTCACTTTTTTTTTCTGCTAAGGTGAAGGTGAAGAGGAGGAAATATAAACCATCGGTACCGGAGATCTTAATGGAGAACGTGAGGTCGTTGGCCAATAAGACGGACGAGCTCGGTGCTGGTAAAGACCCAGAGAGAGTACCGGGACAGCAGCATGTGTTTCACCGAGACATGGCTGCACTCACATCTCCTGGACCACAGTGTGGCCGTACCGGCTTCAGGACTGTTCCCTGTATGTGTGTGTACTAACTAACTAACTAACTAACTAACTAACTAACTAACTAACTAACTATCTATCTATCGATCTATCTGTCCTCGTCCCCACCTTGATCCTGAAGTCTCCCAGGTCCAGCTCTCGGAGGATCTCGTAGACAATCTTCAGACACTCTGCGTCGGGGATCATAGCGTCGTACTGACCGGCGATGTCAAAGTCCTGACAACAGACACACACTCAATCAGACTCCGCCCACACATCGGCCAGTGACTCCGCCCATCAACACATCCCTTTGAGGAGGACTCACACACTGGTAGAACTCCCGGTAGCGTCCGCGGGTCATGGCTGGGTTGTCACGGCGATAGACCTTGGCGATGTGGTAGCGCTTGATATTGGTGATCTTGTTCATGGCCAGGTAGCGGGCGAAGGGCACCTGAGAGGGGGCGGGTCAAGGACAACACTCCACCCACACTGTAAACAGACAGGTGGACAGACAGGTACATCGGCAGGCAGACGGACAGACAGGCAGGCAGGTGGACGGACGGACAGACAGGCAGGCAGACAGACAGGTAGACAGACAGATAGACCAACAGATAGACGGACAGGTGGACAGACAGGTAGACAGACGGACAGGTAAACAGACAGGTAGACAGAAAGGTGGACAGACAAACAGGTGGACAGACTGGGCAGGATACAGTGAGGTCGTATCTGAGGGACAGCAGCTCTCCTCCCTGGTCCTTGAGGTCGTAGATCAGCTTGGAATCTTCTCCGTACTTCCCCATCAGCGTTTCCTGCACACATGGACATCACGTCCGTAGGTCAGGTGACTTCCTGTCTGTCCTCCAGGGTTTCAGAGGGTTTGTGTGATTGTTGAAATCTAAAAGGTTTGATTTTGCGATGGATTTTCTCTAAAATGTCGTGAACGTGTTCCGCCTGCCGCCTTAACGTGTTCCGAAGCCTGCCGCCTTGACGTGTTCCGCCTGCGGCCTTAACGTGTTCCGCCTGCGGCCTTAACGTGTTCCGCCTGCGGCCTTAACGTGTTCCGCCTGCGGCCTTAACGTGTTCCGCCTGCCGCCTTAACGTGTTCCGCCTGCGGCCTTAACGTGTTCCGCCTGCGGCCTTAACGTGTTCCGCCTGCCGCCTTAACGTGTTCCGCCTGCCGCCTTAACGTGTTCCGCCTGCGGCCTTAACGTGTTCCGCCTGCGGCCTTAACGTGTTCCGCCTGCGGCCTTAACGTGTTCCGCCTGCGGCCTTAACGTGTTCCGCCTGCCGCCTTAACGTGTTCCGCCTGCCGCCTTAACGTGTTCCGCCTGCCGCCTTAACGTGTTCCGCCTGCGGCCTTAACGTGTTCCGCCTGCGGCCTTAACGTGTTCCGCCTGCCGCCTTAACGTGTTCCGCCAGCCGCCTTGACGTGTTCCGCCTGCCGCCTTAACGTGTTCCGCCTGCCGCCTTAACGTGTTCCGCCTGCGGCCTTAACGTGTTCCGCCTGCGGCCTTAACGTGTTCCGCCTGCCGCCTTAACGTGTTCCGCCTGCGGCCTTAACGTGTTCCGAAGCCTGCCGCCTTGACGTGTTCCGCCTGCCGCCTTAACGTGTTCCGCCAGCCGCCTTGACGTGTTCCGCCTGCCGCCTTAACGTGTTCCGCCTGCCGCCTTAACGTGTTCCGCCTGCGGCCTTAACGTGTTCCGCCTGCGGCCTTAACGTGTTCCGCCTGCCGCCTTAACGTGTTCCGCCTGCGGCCTTAACGTGTTCCGAAGCCTGCCGCCTTGACGTGTTCCGCCTGCCGCCTTAACGTGTTCCGCCAGCCGCCTTAACGTGTTCCGCCTGCGGCCTTAACGTGTTCCGAAGCCTGCGGCCTTAACGTGTTCCGCCTGCCGCCTTAACGTGTTCCGCCTGCCGCCTTAACGTGTTCCGCCTGCGGCCTTAACGTGTTCCGCCTGCGGCCTTAACGTGTTCCGCCTGCCGCCTTAACGTGTTCCGCCTGCCGCCTTAACGTGTTCCGCCTGCGGCCTTAACGTGTTCCGCCTGCGGCCTTAACGTGTTCCGCCTGCGGCCTTAACGTGTTCCGCCTGCGGCCTTAACGTGTTCCGCCTGCCGCCTTAACGTGTTCCGCCAGCCGCCTTAACGTGTTCCGCCTGCGGCCTTAACGTGTTCCGCCTGCGGCCTTAACGTGTTCCGAAGCCTGCCGCCTTGACGTGTTCCGCCTGCGGCCTTAACGTGTTCCGCCTGCCGCCTTAACGTGTTCCGCCAGCCGCCTTAACGTGTTCCGCCTGCGGCCTTAACGTGTTCCGCCTGCGGCCTTAACGTGTTCCGAAGCCTGCCGCCTTGACGTGTTCCGCCTGCCGCCTTAACGTGTTCCGCCTGCCGCCTTAACGTGTTCCGCCTGCGGCCTTAACGTGTTCCGCCTGCGGCCTTAACGTGTTCCGCCTGCGGCCTTAACGTGTTCCGCCTGCCGCCTTAACGTGTTCTACCTTCAGCTCGAACACTGGTGTGTCGATGGTCTCGGCTCCGTGACGCTTGAAGCAGCGCGTGATGGTGTCGAACACTCGCCCTCTGATGGCCATCTGCTTCGGGTTGTAGTCCCTCGTCCCCTGACAGACAGACAGACAGACAGACAGTGAGTTCAGAGTTGTTTGTGTGTGTGTGTGTGTGTGTGTGTGTGTGTGTGTGGGGGGGGGGGGGGGGGGGGGGGGGGGGTTAAGACGTACCTTCGCTGTCTTCAGGACAGACTGCTGTTTGACGTCATCTCCTCCTAACTGAGCCTTCAGCTCCAGAAGTTTGGAAATCTCTTCATCAATCTGTCTCACACACACACACACACACACACACACACACACACACACACACACACACACACACACACACACACAGAAAAGATGAGGATTCAGGTGGTTCTGAAGCCGTCATACTGCCTTCATCATCATCGTAGGGCTGCATGATGAATCATATTCAGATCTCAGCTCTGATGAGGTCAGAGGTCGTACTCACGTAGACATTCCTCCTGGTGACAGAGCTCTAAGAACTCGATTACAGTTGTGATGTTTTCTAATCAGCAAAGTTCAGAGCAGATCCTTAAAGATAAAAGTTATTCATCAACATATTCAGAGAACTGCTCAGGAGATCAGCTGTCCGGATCAGGGAGGTTAAAAGGATGTGTTGCCTAGCAACGGGGTAGACCACACCTCCTCACTGAGACCAGGGTTCCTGCCCTGTCTAGATCAGAATCTTAGAAGTTTCCTAAATCGCCCCTCAGATCATAAGAACCTTTCTGAGTTGGGATCTCAGAGGAAGAACCTTTGTGAGTACGACTCCTGGTGCTCAGCCAGACTCGCGCAGCTCCGAGGAGGGCCGGCATTACACTCGGTCCTGGATCTACTCCCTGGACGGACCCACACTCGGGTGCAGAGGCCTACCTGAGCCACGGTGACCCCCAGCACGGAGCGCAGACACTGGACATGTGGTGCAGCCCACCAGCCCGCCACAGAGCGAGCCGGACCACGGAGCACGCCCAGCAGGGTCATCCCACGGAACCGAAAACAACCGCAAAAAATAAGTCCAGAGACCAGAGTTCAGCAGTGCATCATGGGTACATCCCACAGTAAAGTCCAGGTCCAATCACAATCACAGGGGGTGGAGCCAGTCCAGCAGGGAGAGGTAGATGATGGTGATGATGAAGGGCGACACAGGTCCAGGTCATCCAGGGTCGGCCAGGAAGAACAGGAGAAAAGTAGTAAGCAACCCTAGCACTAGGGAGGGGCGGGGCATGATGCACCATCATCATCATCATCACCACAGCGTGGAGGACAGAACATGAGATGGAGCAGGTCAATTGAAGCAGGCAGACACACATAAACACAGAGATCTCTCTGGACCGGTCACACTGCAGTAGAAACGTCAGCGAGTCAGAACCAGACAACAAACAGAAATACAACCGGTCCCTGATCCAGTTCATTATTACCTTTATTGCACTTTTATTATCATATTTACTGTAGTTTCACTCTTATTCACTTTATTGCAGTTTTATTATCATATTTACTGTAGTCCACTATGGTCCAACAGGACGTCTCATAAGAATCTGGACCTTTCATAATAACGAAACTCCAATAAGGTGAATGATAATGAAACTACAGGAAAGGTCATAATGACCTGGATCAGGGCCAAGTTCCATCTCTATGTTTGGTTTCCTGTTCTGGCTCACTCACCAGGATCTCCTCTCCCCGCCCCCACAACATCCGCTTGCGTTCACAGAGCAGCGTATTGCATCAGCTAACCTCTCTCACTTTAAACAGTCACACCAACAGTTCCTGTTTGAACGTCTCGTGTCGGAACCGCTTAAAATCACCTGTTCACGTGCTACATTTAATGCATTAAACATGCTAGTGTTAGCATTCAGGAGCTAACCCGGCGGAATGAGGGAGGCCGGTTCGCGGACATCAGACCGGGAGGAACCAGAGACTGTACAGAAACACGGTAGGAACCATATAAAGACGGTAGGAACCATAAAGGAACCATATAAAGACGGTAGGAACCATATAAAGATGGTAGGAACCATAAAGGAACCATATAAAGACGGTAGGAACCATATAAAGACGGTAGGAACCATAAAGGAACCATATAAAGACGGTAGGAACCATATAAAGACGGTAGGAACCATAAAGGAACCATATAAAGACGGTAGGAACCATATAAAGACGGTAGGAACCATATAAAGATGGTAGGAACCATAAAGGAACCATATAAAGACGGTAGGAACCATATAAAGACGGTAGGAACCATAAAGGAACCATATAAAGACGGTAGGAACCATATAAAGACAGTAGGAACCATAAAGGAACCATATAAAGACGGTAGGAACCATATAAAGACGGTAGGAACCATAAAGGAACCATATAAAGACGGTAGGAACCATATAAAGACGGCAGGAACCATAAAGGAACCATATAAAGACGGTAGGAACCATATAAAGACGGTAGGAACAGGGAAACCGGCGGGCTTCCTCCGCGGCTCACTGTCGGAGGCCGCAGCGCCAGAGCCAGCTGCGGTGCGAAACATCGTTCACATTGAGAGGAATTTAACGTGGACTCCCGGATCACCGGTCACACGCGCAGCCTTCAGTAACGATGGTGTTGTTACCGAAACTATCGACGTCTGTTGGTGAATTCGGCTCACCGATAACTGAGGAGAACCTTTTCTAAAGGGCGTTAGTACACCTGATGTGAGCCTCATGTCGAAGCAGTCCGCTTCAGGAACATGATGTAATTAGCTGCTACTTGGGCTGCCACGGACGGACGGACGGACGGACCGTAAACTTCCGGTGTTTTCCAGTCGGTTCCGCAGTACGAACGGAGCTCTTCGGCTCGTGTCGGCGCCGCTGGCTGCTCCCAGCCGGTCTGATAACGCTCTGATCTCCGCGTCCCTGATACCGGTGGACAGCAGCGGGATTACTGACCTGCTCTTTTCCTGCCTTCTCCGACTTTAACTTCCGAACCACTTCACCCTGGAGTTGAATGGCTTCTTGGATCTGCGCCTTGTCCTCCATGACTGCTCTCAAACTCTGCAGCGTGGATGTGACGGAGACCCGCAGCTGTCAAGAGGACGGAAACGCAACCGAGTTCCGTTCCATACTTTCCAAGTAAAAGACATATTATCTTCTAAGTTTTATGGCGGATGGCATCCAACGAAAGGTGCATTACCGCCACCTGCTGCATTGGAGTGTGGACCAGAGTCACCTCCCCCTTTACAAAATAAATAAATAAAAGGATCCGATGCTCTAAATCTTTTACTAATCCTGTTTCTTTCAGGTATTGTAGGACCTTTCCTGCCCCCAAGGTCAATGCATCCTTTAACTCTACTTCCTCTCCTGCCAGCCTCCTCTTCAACCGGTCTCGCTCCATTGGGAATTTCTGGCAATGACAAATGATGTGATCTACAGTTTCTGCTGTTTTTCAGAACTCACATCGTCCTGTTGGTGTTTATTTATTAGTGTCACTGTTTTGTTCAGCCTTGTGTGTCCAATCCTCAGTCTGGTTCATGTGTTTTCTTCTGGATGTCCTCCCTCCGCCAACTTCTTTCTGAATAACATAAAGATGTCTTCCTGTGTCTCCTGCGTCCCAACTGTGCTGCCATCCCTGAATCATGTTTCTTTTGATTCTTGATTCAGCTTCTGTTTTGCTGAATAAAATGTCTGTCTTGTTCTGACACTTCAAAGCTTGCTTTGCTAATTTATCTGCTGTTTCATTTGACCTTTGACCCTCTATGTGCAGGCACCCACATGAATGAAACAACAATACCCAAATGTTTAAGTCTGAACAGAGTTTTGTGTATTTCATTGATTAAATCCTGCCTGCTGTGAGATGTGAATGATTGTAATGACAATAATGCTGAACTGGAATCTGAACAGATGATGACCTTTCTGATCTGAACCTCCTCCACCTGCTGCAGTGCTGTTAAAATGGCCGACGTCTCCACTGTATAAACAGACAGATGGTCTGATGTTCTCCTTTTGACCTCATAATGCAAGGTTGCTATGGTGGCCGCTAAACCGGTTCCCCCTGTGTTAGGATCTTTAGATCCATCTGTGTGTGCCGGGGTAAATGATTGATATGTTGTCTGTAGTCTGTCCTCCACCACTCCTGCAATATTACCAACATCTTTAAGTACTTGGGTTTTGTTCAGAAAATAATGATCAGCTGACACCGAGGGAAATAACCAAGGTGGTGTTGCTGATAGCGGTACTGTAGAAGTGAATGTTATCTGATCTAATGTCATCTCTCTTGCATATTTTCCACTGCTCCATGCAAAGCAGTCCTGTTTGACCCTTTCACTCTCCCAACATGGCAGAAGCACCTTTGTGTTGGACACTCGTCTCCAGAATGTCCTTGAAGACTGGTCCAGTAGTTCAAAGTTAAGAGCTTGTCTCAAATGCAGCGGCGTCTCACCCTCCTCCACCTGAAGACACAGGACTTGTTCTAAAAGCACCACAACAGAGTCTCAGAGTTTGGGATTCACCACCTCCAGCCTCTTTAATGAAGTTCTTGCCACTGATCTAAATACCACACACCCATAACCCAGAACTGATCTCATCACAGCGATATCAATATTTTTCATTGCAGACCTGCTGGCTCCCCATTCTGACCCTGTTAGACACCTCATCACATTTAAAATATTCATAACTATCCTCTGAATCTGCTCATTCCATGTTAACTTCTCATCGAACCACACACCTAGAAACCTACAAACTTCCACTTGTTCAATCTTTTGTCCGTACATCTTTA
>NW_027185247.1:485000-497500 GCF_022577435.1 Embiotoca jacksoni
ATGATCTCCTGTATCAGGAATGATCTCCTGTATCTGGAATGATCTCCTGTATCTGGAATGATCTCCTGTATCAGGAATGATCTCCTGTCTCAGGAATGACCTCCTGTATCAGGAATGATCTCCTGTATCAGGAATGATCTCCTGTATCTGGAATGATCTCCTGTATCTGGAATGATCTCCTGTCTCAGGAATGATCTCCTGTATCAGGAATGATCTCCTGTATCAGGAATGATCTCCTGTCTCAGGAATGATCTCCTGTATCAGGAATGATCTCCTGTATCAGGAATGATCTCCTGTCTCAGGAATGATCTCCTGTATCAGGAATGATCTCCTGTATCTGGAATGATCTCCTGTATCTGGAATGATCTCCTGTATCAGGAATGATCTCCTGTCTCAGGAATGATCTCCTGTATCTGGAATGATCTCCTGTATCAGGAATGATCTCCTGTATCTGGAATGATCTCCTGTATCTGGAATGATCTCCTGTCTCAGGAATGATCTCCTGTATCTGGAATGATCTCCTGTATCAGGAATGATCTCCTGTATCTGGAATGATCTCCTGTCTCAGGAATGATCTCCTGTATCAGGAATGATCTCCTGTATCAGGAATGATCTCCTGTATCTGTCCTTGTGACAGCGGAGCTGGAGGAGTCTTTTGGAGAACGTCCTCCTCTGTCCCTGCAGCAGGTGGAGAGGGTGGTCAGGATTATCCAATATGGATAGCCGCTGGAAAGCCGGCCTTCTTCACCAGTTTGTTAAGTCTGTTGGTGTCTCCGGCTCCAATGCTGCCCCCTTCCACCTCTCCCCCCCAGCAGACTACTAGAAGTACAGTTCACTGGCCACAACAGATGGTAGAACATCTCCAACATCTCGCTGCACACATTGAAGGATCGAAGTTTCCTCAAGAAAAAGAGTCGACTCATCCCCTTCTTGTAGACAGCGTTCAACTCGGACTCTTCAGTTTATCTAGTCTACTCAGACTCTTTGACGATGCCGTGTGTTAAAGCAGTGGAAGACATCTACGTTGATCTTAGTCCCACACTAGTGGATCATCTGGTAGAAACACTGCAGTATCTCTGCTACAACTCTAGATGATGTCGCCCCTCTGAAGAAGAGAGTCATGAACCAGAGGAAGTTGTCTCCGTGGTACAACTCAGAACTACGCTCTGCTAGGCAGCGACTAGAAAGATGGAAAGGAAATGGAGTTCCACTAATTTAGAAGAGTTTCACCTGCCTGGAAGGAGAGTCTAATATTATATAAGAAAGCTCTTGGTAAGGCCAGAACTTTATATTATTCATCATTAATAGAGGACAACAAGAACAACCCCAGGTTTCTTTTCATCACTGTAGAAGGCTGACAAAGAGTCCCAGTTCTGTTGAGTCCTCTATTCCTTCAGCTCTCAGCAGTAATGACTTCATTAACTTCTTTACTAATAAAATTCTTACTATCAGGGAGAGAATCGGGCCGACCCTTCCTGACACCATCACTGATGTGTTGCTAAGCAACAGCAGCCCTGGAAGCAACTGTAGGACCAGATGTATACTTGGAACATTTCTCTCCTGTTGAGCTCTCTGAGTTAACCAGAGTTATTTCTTCATCTGGATCCTCTAGCTGTCTGTTAGATCTCATCCCAACTAAACTTTTTAAGGAAGTCTTCCCTTTAATTAATACTTCCATATTAGATCAGATCAACCTATCTATTGTAACCGGCTATGTACCGCAGACTTTTAAAGTGGCTGTAATTAAACCTTTACTTAAAAAGCCGACTCTTGATCAGCTGTTTTATGAAACTACAGACCAATTTACAACCTGACGTTTATTTCTAAAACCCTTGAAAAAGTTGTTTCAAATCAACTTTTTGATGATTTACAAAGAAATGATCTGTTTGAAGATTTTCAGTCTTTAAAGTTCATCACAGGGTTCCCCCTGTGTTAGGATCTTTAGATCCATCTGTGTGTGCCGGGGTTAATGATTGATATGTTGTCTGTAGTCTGTCCTCCACCACTCCTGCAATATTACCAACATCTTTAAGTACTTGGGTTGTGTCCAAAAAATAATTAAAATTCTCTTGATGACTTACAAAGCTCTACATGACCAGGCTCCATCATATCTTAGAGATCTTATAGAACCATATAATCCCAGCAGAGCACTTCTCTCTCAGTACGCTGGTCTACTTGTGGTTCCTAGAGTTTCCAGAAGTAGAATGGGAGGCGGAGCTTCAGTGTTCAGGCTCCTCCCCTGTGGAACCAGCTCCCAGTTTGTGTTGGAGGGGCAGAAACCCTCTCTAGCTTTAATATTAGACTCAAAACGCTCCTTCTTGATAAAGCCTATAGTTAGGGCTGGCTCAGGTAGACCTGAACCAACCCTTAGTTATGCTGTTATAGGCCGAGGCTGCTGGAGGACCTCGTTACATGCTGAGCTTCTTTTCTTTCCTCCTACTCTTTAACTGACTCATACCTCACCATCTTCTTCTCTCCCATAGTTTCTTCTTATTATCTGTTGTCTCCATTCAGTTCCTTCACTCGTGTAGTTTCTGTTCTTTCTTTTCCAGATGTCCCGTCATGGAGCTGCATGTCTCTGCTCTGTGATTGTCGTCTCCACCAACAGTTCTTCTCTTCTATCTCTATGCTGTCCTTTTCTCTCTCTGCTCTCCTCTCACCCCAACCGGTCGAGGCAGATGCTCCGCCCACCTCTGATCCTGGTTCTGTTAACAGATGCTCCGCCCACCTCAGATCCTTGTTCTGTTAACAGATGCTCCGCCCACCTCTGACCCCGGTTCTGTTAACAGATGCTCCGCCCACCTCTGAGCCCGGTTCTGTTAACAGATGCTCCGCCCACCTCTGATCCTGGTTCTGTTAACAGATGCTCCGCCCACCTCAGATCCTTGTTCTGTTAACAGATGCTCCGCCCACCTCTGACCCCGGTTCTGTTAACAGATGCTCCGCCCACCTCTGACCCCGGTTCTGTTAACAGATGCTCCGCCCACCTCTGATCCTGGTTCTGTTAACAGATGTTCTCCACCTCTGACCCCGGTTCTGTTAACAGATGCTCCGCCCACCTCTGACCCCGGTTCTGTTAACAGATGCTCCGCCCACCTCTGATCCTGGTTCTGTTAACAGATGTTCTCCACCTCTGATCCTGGTTCTGTTAACAGATGCTCCGCCCACTTCTGATCCTGGTTCTGTCAGAGGTTTCTTCCTGTTAAACAGAGTTTTTCTTCCCTCTGTTGGAGGTTTTTCCCCCTTAAAGAGGAGTTTTTCCTCCAAGCTTATGTGGAAATTGTTGAATTGTTGGTTTCTCTGTATAATATTGTAAAGTTCTGCTGTAAAGACTTGAATGTGTTAAGTGCCATGAAATAACCTGTGTTGTGATTTGGCGCTATATAAATAAAGTTGAATTGAATTGAATTGAATTGAATATATCATCAGGTGTCCTCAATGAAAACCATCAAAGTCTCTGATGAAACTGTCTCTCATGAGGACCACCCAGGACAGGAAGACCAAGAGTTACCTCTGCTGCTGAGGATAAATTCATTAGAGTTACCAGCCTCAGTAACCGCAAATTAACAGCACCCCAGATTAGAGCCCACAGAAATGCTTCACAGAGTTCAAGTAGCAGACACATCTCAACATCAACTGTTCAGAGGAGACTGGGTGAATCAGGCCTTCAGGGTCCAATTGCTGCAAAGAAGCCGCTACTGAGGAAGAAGAAGAAGAAGAAGAGACTTGATTGGGCCAAGAAACACAAGGAATGGACATTAAACCAGTGGAACTCTGTACTTTGGTCTGAGGAGTCCAGATCTGAGATTTTTGGTTCCACCCACCATGTCTTTGTAAGACAGAAAAGGTGAGCGGATGGTTTCTACATGTGAGGTTCCCACCGTGAAGCACGGAGGAGGAGGTGTGATGGTGTGGGGGGGAGGGGGGTTTACTGGTGACACTGTTGGTGATTTATTCAGAATTCAAGTCATACTTAACCAGCATGGCTCCCACAGCATTCTGCAGCGACATGCCATCCCATCTGGTTTGAGCTTAGTGGGACCAGCATTTGTATTTCAACAGGTCGACGACCCCAAACACACCTCCAGGCTGAAGGGCTGTTTGACCAAGAAGGAGAGTGATGAGTGCTGCGTCAGATGACCTGGCCTCCACCATCACCGACCTAAACCCAATGAGATATATATATATATATATATATATATATATATATATATATATACAGTTGAAACCAGAAGTTTACATACACTGTGCAAAAAGACACATAACACTTTTTTTCTCACTGTCTGAAGTTAAATCAGACTAAACCTCTCCTGTTTCAGGTCCGTTAGGATTACCAAAATTATTTAACTTTTGCTAAATGTCACAATAATGAGAAAGAGAATTTCTTAGAGAATTTTATATTACTTTCTTTGAGGTCAAAAGTTTACATACACCAAAAGTACTATGTCTTTAAACAACGTGGGCAAGCCCAGATGATGATGTCATGGCTTTTGAAGCTCCTGATAGGTTAACTGACAACATGTGAGTTAATTGAAGGCACACCTGGGGATGTATTTTAAGGCCACACCTCAAACACTCTGCTTCCTTGTTTGAAATCATGGGAAAGTCAAAAGAAATCAGACAAGAAATCAGGGAGAGAATCGTGGAGCTCCACAAGTCTGGTTCATCCTTGGGTGCAATTTCCAGATGCTTGAAGGTGCCACGTTCATCTGTGCAAACAATTATACGCAAGTATAAACATGGGAATGTCCAGCCATCACACCGCTCAGGAAGGAGACGGGCTCTGTGTCCCAGAGATGAACGTGTTTTGGTCCGACGTGCAAATCAACCCCAGAACAAAAGCTAAAGACCTTGTGAAGATGATGGCTGAAGCTGGTAAGAAAGTGTCATTATCCACAGTAAAACGAGTCCTGCACCGACATGGGCTGAAAGGCTACTCAGCAAGAAGGAAGCCATTACTCCTAAAGAAACATAAAAAAGCCAGATTACAGTTTGCAAAAAGACACAAAGACCTTAACTTCTGGAGACATGTCCTGTGGTCTGATGAAACTAAAGTGGAGCTGTTTGGCCATAATGACCACCGTTACATTTGGAGGAAAAAGGGGGAAGCTTGTAGACCTGAAAACATCATCCCAACTGTGAAGCATGGAGGTGGCAGCATCATGTTGTGGGGCTGTTTTGCTGCAGCAGGAACTGGAGCTCTTCATAAAATAGACGGCATCATGAAGAAAGAACATTACCTGGAAATATTAAGGCAACATCTCAGGACATCAGCCAGGAAGCTAAAACTTGGGCGGAAAGGGGTCTTCCAAATGGACAATGACCCGAAGCATACTGCCAAAATAGTTAAAAAGTGGCTTGAGGACAACAAAGTCAATGTCTTGGACTGTCCATCACAAAGCCCTGACCTGAATCCCATCGAAAATTTGTGGGCAGATCTGAAAAGGCGTGTGCGAGCGAGGCGGCCAACAAACCTGACTCAGTTACACCAGTTCTGTCCGGAGGAATGGGCCAGAATTCCATCAGAGTACTGTAAGAAGCTGGTGGAAGGATACCCAAAACGTTTGACCCAAGTCATGCAGTTCAAAGGCAATGCTACTAAATACTAAGGAACTGGATGTAAACTTTTGATCTTGAAGAAAGTAATGAAAAATTCTCTAAAATATTCTCTTTCTCATTATTGTGACATTTAGCAAAAGTTAAATAATTTTGGTAATCCTAACAGACCTGAAACAGGAGAGGTTTAGTCTGATTTAACTTCAGACAGTGAGAAAAAAAGTGTTATGTGTCTTTTTGCACAGTGTATGTAAACTTCTGGTTTCAACTGTATATATATATATATATATATATGTATATATATATATATATATATATATACATATATATATATATATATATGTATATATATATATATATATATATACATATATATATATATATATATATATATATATATGTATATATATATATATATAGAGAGAGAGAGAGAGAGAGAGAGAGAGAGAGAGAGAGAGAGATAATAGATAGCTAGATATCTATAGATATATATATGCGGGGTCACAACGGGGCCACTTGTCAGGGGGTGACGGTGGGGGGAAGGGGCGGGGCTTCGGGTGAGGACCGGGCTGCAGACAGATCGGTGTCACTGTGCTCGAGGAGCCCAACCGTGCTGAGATGACGGACAAAGAGCAGAGCCAGGTAACTACCCAACTTCTCTGAACGCAGCTGCTTTTAAAGTGAAGCGGAAGTGCAGCTGCTCGTGTTGTCTCGTGGTAAACTTTGTTTTTCTGTGTTTTTACCTGCGGGTCACGCGCGCCTCACCTGTCGCTCATTAGGCCGCATTAACGTCGTGCCGGCGTTGTTCGAAGGTTCGCTCGGTTTCAAACGTCTCTCCGGGCTTCAGGTGAAGGTTCAGGTTCCTCTGACATCACCTGGACGTTCTCCTGTTCTGCTGTGAACACAAACGTTCCTTCACAGGACATCAGAGAACTCCACCAGGTGTGTCTACCTGTGTCTCTCTAGGCTCTGCTTCCACCTTCCCTTCAGACACAGCCACTCTGCAGCCAACACTACTATTTCCATCTTCATCTTCATCATCCTCCTCCTCCTCCTCCCTGCAGTGGGTGTCACCTTGTCCTTCCTTGTGTCCCTCAGCAACGTTCTGTCTCCGTCCTCCTTCATTCAGTCAACTTTGTTCTGACAAAGCTGCTGTTCTTTCTTCATGTATGGAACCTCTGAAGGTCCGATCCGTGGGCCTCTGTTAACCGATCCAGTTCTACAGACCCGATCCAGTTTCCAGAGTGTTTCAGGTTCTGCCCCCCCCCCAACCTTCAGTTCACCACGTGATGCAGAAAGACAACCTCTGATCATAGGAACAAGCGAGCTGCTGAGTCAGCAAAATTCTGCTGGAAACTGGAGGCAGAGCTACAGCTGATCAGAGTTCTAACAGCTGATCAGAGTTCTAACAGCTGATCAGAGTTCTAACAGCTGATCAGAGTTCTAACAGCTGATCAGAGTTCTAACAGCTGATCAGAGTTCTAACAGCTGATCAGAGTTCTAACAGCTGATCAGTAACGTGTGTGACGGTGTAATGTGTGTTGAAGATGGTGAACCGTGAGCGGCTGCAGGCCCTGGAAACCTGGCTGAACAACACCAACACAACGCTGACTCAAGTGAACGGCCAGAGGAAGTACGGAGGCCCACCAGAGGGTGAGACAACTAACCAGCTGCAAGAGTCACTCTGACACACACACACACACACACACACCTGTCATCATCACGTGGTGACATCATTTCTACTGATGAGTATGTCAGTTTATCGGAGTGATCAGAGCAGGAGGAAGTGTGAGGCCTGCACCGTGTGAGGAACAACGTGAGGAAGACCTCCGATGTTCTACGACATTAATTACCATGACAACACGACTTGGTTAAATATTATAATGACAACATGATGTGGTTAAATATTATAATGACAACACGACTTGGTTAAATATTATAATGACAACATGATGTGGTTAAATATTATAATGACAACACGACTTGGTTAAATATTATAATGACAACACGACTTGGTTAAATATTATAATGACAACATGATGTGGTTAAATATTATAATGACAACATGATGTGGTTAAATATTATAATGACAACATGATGTGGTTAAATATTATAATGACAACACGATGTGGTTAAATATTATAATGACAACATGATGTGGTTAAATATTATAATGACAACACGACTTGGTTAAATATTATAATGACAACATGATGTGGTTAAATATTATAATGACAACACGACTTGGTTAAATATTATAATGACAACACGACTTGGTTAAATATTATAATGACAACATGATGTGGTTAAATATTATAATGACAACACGACTTGGTTAAATATTATAATGACAACACGACTTGGTTAAATATTATAATGACAACATGATGTGGTTAAATATTATAATGACAACACGACGTGGTTAAATATTACCAAGACAACACGATGTGGTTAAATATCACCATGACAACATGACATGGTTAAAAATTAGGACGACAGCACGATGTGGTTAAATATTATGACAACAACATGATGTGGTTAAATATTACCATGACAACACGACGTGTTTAAATATTACCATGACGACACCACATGGTTAAATATTACGACAACAACATGATGTGGTTAAATATTACCATGACAACACGACATGGTTAAATGTTACCATGACAACACGACGTGGTTAAATATTACCATGACAACACGACGTGGTTAAATATTCCCATGACAACACAATGTGGCTCAATATTACCATGACAACACAGCTTGCAGTAACACATGGAGTTTCCTTGTCAGCTGGACAGTTGGTGTATCTATGCATTACCACACAGATTCCAGCAGGTGGCGATTCTCTTCCAGCACGATGCTTCACATCACTCTGCAGGATTATTATTATTATTGTCATTATTATTATTATTATACATGAAACACCAACATGATGATGACAGAGTTACAGTTTTACTGTCAGCCATTAAGGTCTACAGAAAATTCCCTTTCCAACTCTACACCACCTCATAGCATCTCTAAAGTTTAGAGGAAGATATGATGGAGCCCCTCACCTCATTCCTCTTGATTTGATTGCTCAGTGTGGGACGGCCCCGCCCCCGCAGCCCGCTGCGAGGTCTTCATCAGCCAGATCCCCCGGGACACCTACGAGGACCTGCTGATCCCCCTGTTCAGCTCCGTGGGCCGGCTCTGGGAGTTCCGGCTCATGATGAACTTCAGCGGCCAGAACCGTGGCTTCGCCTACGCTAAATACGGCTCGTCGGCCGTCGCTACCGACGCCATCCGTCTGCTGCACAACCACATGCTAGAGCCCGGCTTCCGCCTCAGCGTCCGCCGCAGCACCGAGAAGAGACACCTCTGCATCGGAGATCTGCCGGCGTCCACCAGGCAGGAGGACGTCCTGCAGGTACAGATCAACTGCAACGTTTCATTTAGCCGAAGGACGAAAAGCATCAGTAGATAAATCTACAAATGCAGCAGGGCGACGCCCACTGAGCAGCACCATCAATACCCTCCATCAGGAAGAGTTCAGAGTCATTGAGCAGAACCTGAGTTCAACACGTCTGATGTTTCTTTGCTCCAGTTTCAGGTCTGCAGTGACATCACACGTGTTCACGTATTGCTGGTCACGTTGACGTGTGGAACTCAGTGATGATGTCGATCAACAGATGACTCTGAATACTTCCTCATGGAGGTCGTTGCTTGCTGCTGCTCCTGGTTGGGGCATAAGAAGATGTTCTATGACACACACACACACACACACACACACACACACGTAAACATGAGAAGGTGTCCGTTTGACTGTGTTGGATGTGAAGTCAGCGGAGTTTTGAGTGACAATTCGTACCTGTCAGGTGTCCTGAGACGACTGACGAGTGATCTGGTTCCATTTCCATCAGACCAGATGTCACATGTATGTGATCTGGAACACGTGTGTTCTGTGTGCCGCCAGGTGCTGCGGATGGTGTCGGACAGCGTGGACCGGGTGTCCCTGAAGGCCGGGCCGGGTATCGAAGGGGTGTCGGCCGTCGTCGCCTTCTCGTCCCACTATGCCGCCTCGATGGCCAAGAAGGGGCTGGTGGAAGGTCTCACCTGTCTCACCTCTATCACCTGTTCTCATCTGTATCACCTGTCTCACTTGTTCTCACCTGTATCACCTCTATTACCTGTATGACCTTTTCTCACCCGTTCTATTCAATTCAATTCAATTTTATTTAGGAAAGAAAAGAAGCTCAGCATGTAACGAGGTCCTCCAGCAGCCTCGGCCTATAACAGCATAACTAAGGGTTGGTTCAGGTCTACCTGAGCCAGCCCTAACTATAGGCTTTATCAAGAAGGAACGTTTTGAGTCTAATCTTAAAGCTAGAGAGGGTTTCTGCCCCTCCAACACAAACTGGGAGCTGGTTCCACAGGGGAGGAGCCTGAACACTGAAGCTCCGCCTCCCATTCTACTTCTGGAAACTCTAGGAACCACAAGTAGACCAGCGTACTGAGAGAGAAGTGCTCTGCTGGGATTATATGGTTCTATAAGATCTCTAAGATATGATGGAGCCTGGTCATGTAGAACTTTGTAAGTCATCAAGAGAACTTTAAATTATATTCTTGATTTAACAGGAAGTCAGTGAAGAGAAGATAAAACTGGAGAAATATGATCTCTCTTGTTAAATCCCGTCAGTACTCTTGCTGCAGCATTTTGGATCAGCTGCAGGTTTTTAATGAGTAATTTGGACATCCTAACAACAAGGAATTATAATAATCTAGTCTAGAAGTAACAAACGCATGAATGAGTTTTTCTGCGTCACGCTGAGGAAGGATTTTCCTGATTTTATTAATATTACGTAGATGAAAGAAGGCAGTTCTGGAGATTTGCTTTATACGGTGGCTAAAGGACAAATCCTCATCAAAGATGACTCCAAGGTTCCTCTCAGTTTTGCTGGAGGCCAAGACAACGTCATCCAGAGTAACTAAGTGATTACAGAAAGAGTTTCTGAGGTGTTTAGGACCAAGTACAAGAACTTCTGTTTTTCTCACCTGTTCATGGAGCAGGATGGTTGTTTTATTTTTTTATATATATAATATTTTACATTATTTCATAAATTTTATGAAATGCTATTGATGTTTCTGGCTCCTCACTTTTCTTTACTCCTCCCTCCTCCTCCCCTCCTGTCTGCAGCCTTTAAGAAGAGGTGTGCGTTGACCGTCTCCATCAGGTGGCAGTCAGCAGAGAAGCCAACTACTCCAAAGAGCCTGCTCCTCCCCCCCCCCGCCGCCCCCCATTTCTCCTCCGTGTCTGCTCCCTCCGTCCGCCCCCCCCAGTTTCTGCAGAGCCGTAGGAGGACTCCCCCCCTCTTTTCTCCTCCCCCCCTCACCGGTGTGTGGGGCGTCTCCTGTGCTGCTCCTCCTGAAGGTGTGTGAGGAGAACGGTGTCGGCCCGCCACGCTACGAGCTGCAGTTCATCCACACGGGGCCCGACGGCTTCCTGCACTTCAGCTACCAGGTGCACATCCCTGGGGTGGGCGTGGCCTTCAGGGGGCTGGTTCTAGTCCTGCCAGGCCTCAGCGCCAGCACTACGGAGGGAGAGGCCCGCCGGGCCGCAGCGCAGCAGGTCCTGCAGGACCTGTGCAGCCGGCAGCTCCCGGCCTGAGCGGCCATCATCCGGCTGTCGCCACGGTTACGTACAACGTTTAAACCGATGTCGTTTGACTTCTGCATGTTTTTATGGTCTTGTTTTGACTCGAGTGGTTTGTTTTATGCATGCGTTTTATTGTGTTGTGTTCCCGACCTGTTTCTCAAGTAAATGAGATTTAAAACGAGTGCTGTGTTGCTGCTTCCTGTGTGTGTGATCAGCTAATCATAAAAAAAACAAACACTGTTCTGTAACAACACTCTCCACTCTGTGCGTGCGGGGAACCTTTAGAACTAGAACCTCGTGATCTGGTCCCAGAGTCCGGCTCTGGGCCGACACGCTGCAGTCCTCCTCCTCCTCCTCCTCCTCACCTGTGATGTCATCAGAAACAAAAGCAGGGGAAACCCAGAGGGGCTGATCATGTGATTGATCAGCTGGAGGGATGCTGCTGTGACTGGTCCCCGCCCTTAACCCTCCCACAGTGTAACAGTAGACCTCCGTCATCAGTGTGCACACTAACAGAGGTGTTCTCCGTCCTGTCACTAGAGGGAGCAGCTGGTCTGATGAAAGGGAGGCAGGTCAGGTGACATGTCCAACAGAAAGCTTTATTTGAGACACTGAGCAGGTCAAGTACAGGTGGACATGGAGACAAAACAAAGGGGACATCAGCTGTTATATTGGAGACACCAACACGTGTCCATCAGTACACTCCTCCTCCTCCATGTGTTTTCATGCTCTACAGAGAACTTGACAGAGAACTCTGTACAAGGTTTTGCAGGTCCAATGGACCAATCAGGGGAGGCGATTGGTGTTATACTGGACAGGGGGGAGGGGCTACGCCTGCGATGTCCTCCTCCTGATCTCAGCGATGAGATCAACTCTGGATATGTCCACCTGAGACACAGCAGGGACAAGAGGACAGACAGCTGCTTCACTCAGACTCAGAGAGCGAGTGTGTGTGTGTGTGTGTGTGTGTGTGTGTTGGTGTGTGTCCTACCTCCTCCCTGGTGTCCACCACCCTCAGTTTGACCACCCCATCCTTCAGCTCCTGTTCTCCCAGTATGGCCACCAGGGGGACCCCTAATTCCTCACAGTGCTGCAGCTGACTCAGCAGTTTGGGGTTTTTCTTGTACATCACCTCCGCCTGGACAGGGACAGGGACAGGGACACACAGTGGACAGTGTTGTTACAGTACAGTGTTATTTTTTATGATTAGCTGATCACACACAGGCCCACCTTGATCCCAGCGTCCCACAGCTCCGTCACCAGTCTCAGTCTCTCCTCCAGGAGGTTCTTCTGGGCCGACGCTATC
>NW_027185247.1:502500-507500 GCF_022577435.1 Embiotoca jacksoni
CTGCGGCCTTAACGTGTTCCGCCTGCCGCCTTAACGTGTTCCGCCTGCGGCCTTAACGTGTTCCGAAGCCTGCCGCCTTGACGTGTTCCGCCTGCCGCCTTAACGTGTTCCGCCAGCCGCCTTAACGTGTTCCGCCTGCGGCCTTAACGTGTTCCGAAGCCTGCGGCCTTAACGTGTTCCGCCTGCCGCCTTAACGTGTTCCGCCTGCCGCCTTAACGTGTTCCGCCTGCGGCCTTAACGTGTTCCGCCTGCGGCCTTAACGTGTTCCGCCTGCCGCCTTAACGTGTTCCGCCTGCCGCCTTAACGTGTTCCGCCTGCGGCCTTAACGTGTTCCGCCTGCGGCCTTAACGTGTTCCGCCTGCGGCCTTAACGTGTTCCGCCTGCGGCCTTAACGTGTTCCGCCTGCCGCCTTAACGTGTTCCGCCAGCCGCCTTAACGTGTTCCGCCTGCGGCCTTAACGTGTTCCGCCTGCGGCCTTAACGTGTTCCGAAGCCTGCCGCCTTGACGTGTTCCGCCTGCGGCCTTAACGTGTTCCGCCTGCCGCCTTAACGTGTTCCGCCAGCCGCCTTAACGTGTTCCGCCTGCGGCCTTAACGTGTTCCGCCTGCGGCCTTAACGTGTTCCGAAGCCTGCCGCCTTGACGTGTTCCGCCTGCCGCCTTAACGTGTTCCGCCTGCCGCCTTAACGTGTTCCGCCTGCGGCCTTAACGTGTTCCGCCTGCGGCCTTAACGTGTTCCGCCTGCGGCCTTAACGTGTTCCGCCTGCCGCCTTAACGTGTTCTACCTTCAGCTCGAACACTGGTGTGTCGATGGTCTCGGCTCCGTGACGCTTGAAGCAGCGCGTGATGGTGTCGAACACTCGCCCTCTGATGGCCATCTGCTTCGGGTTGTAGTCCCTCGTCCCCTGACAGACAGACAGACAGACAGACAGTGAGTTCAGAGTTGTTTGTGTGTGTGTGTGTGTGTGTGTGTGTGTGGGGGGGGGGGGGGGGGGGGGGGGTTTAAGACGTACCTTCGCTGTCTTCAGGACAGACTGCTGTTTGACGTCATCTCCTCCTAACTGAGCCTTCAGCTCCAGAAGTTTGGAAATCTCTTCATCAATCTGTCTCACACACACACACACACACACACACACACACACACACACACACACACACACACACACACACACACACAGAAAAGATGAGGATTCAGGTGGTTCTGAAGCCGTCATACTGCCTTCATCATCATCGTAGGGCTGCATGATGAATCATATTCAGATCTCAGCTCTGATGAGGTCAGAGGTCGTACTCACGTAGACATTCCTCCTGGTGACAGAGCTCTAAGAACTCGATTACAGTTGTGATGTTTTCTAATCAGCAAAGTTCAGAGCAGATCCTTAAAGATAAAAGTTATTCATCAACATATTCAGAGAACTGCTCAGGAGATCAGCTGTCCGGATCAGGGAGGTTAAAAGGATGTGTTGCCTAGCAACGGGGTAGACCACACCTCCTCACTGAGACCAGGGTTCCTGCCCTGTCTAGATCAGAATCTTAGAAGTTTCCTAAATCGCCCCTCAGATCATAAGAACCTTTCTGAGTTGGGATCTCAGAGGAAGAACCTTTGTGAGTACGACTCCTGGTGCTCAGCCAGACTCGCGCAGCTCCGAGGAGGGCCGGCATTACACTCGGTCCTGGATCTACTCCCTGGACGGACCCACACTCGGGTGCAGAGGCCTACCTGAGCCACGGTGACCCCCAGCACGGAGCGCAGACACTGGACATGTGGTGCAGCCCACCAGCCCGCCACAGAGCGAGCCGGACCACGGAGCACGCCCAGCAGGGTCATCCCACGGAACCGAAAACAACCGCAAAAAATAAGTCCAGAGACCAGAGTTCAGCAGTGCATCATGGGTACATCCCACAGTAAAGTCCAGGTCCAATCACAATCACAGGGGGTGGAGCCAGTCCAGCAGGGAGAGGTAGATGATGGTGATGATGAAGGGCGACACAGGTCCAGGTCATCCAGGGTCGGCCAGGAAGAACAGGAGAAAAGTAGTAAGCAACCCTAGCACTAGGGAGGGGCGGGGCATGATGCACCATCATCATCATCATCACCACAGCGTGGAGGACAGAACATGAGATGGAGCAGGTCAATTGAAGCAGGCAGACACACATAAACACAGAGATCTCTCTGGACCGGTCACACTGCAGTAGAAACGTCAGCGAGTCAGAACCAGACAACAAACAGAAATACAACCGGTCCCTGATCCAGTTCATTATTACCTTTATTGCACTTTTATTATCATATTTACTGTAGTTTCACTCTTATTCACTTTATTGCAGTTTTATTATCATATTTACTGTAGTCCACTATGGTCCAACAGGACGTCTCATAAGAATCTGGACCTTTCATAATAACGAAACTCCAATAAGGTGAATGATAATGAAACTACAGGAAAGGTCATAATGACCTGGATCAGGGCCAAGTTCCATCTCTATGTTTGGTTTCCTGTTCTGGCTCACTCACCAGGATCTCCTCTCCCCGCCCCCACAACATCCGCTTGCGTTCACAGAGCAGCGTATTGCATCAGCTAACCTCTCTCACTTTAAACAGTCACACCAACAGTTCCTGTTTGAACGTCTCGTGTCGGAACCGCTTAAAATCACCTGTTCACGTGCTACATTTAATGCATTAAACATGCTAGTGTTAGCATTCAGGAGCTAACCCGGCGGAATGAGGGAGGCCGGTTCGCGGACATCAGACCGGGAGGAACCAGAGACTGTACAGAAACACGGTAGGAACCATATAAAGACGGTAGGAACCATAAAGGAACCATATAAAGACGGTAGGAACCATATAAAGATGGTAGGAACCATAAAGGAACCATATAAAGACGGTAGGAACCATATAAAGACGGTAGGAACCATAAAGGAACCATATAAAGACGGTAGGAACCATATAAAGACGGTAGGAACCATAAAGGAACCATATAAAGACGGTAGGAACCATATAAAGACGGTAGGAACCATATAAAGATGGTAGGAACCATAAAGGAACCATATAAAGACGGTAGGAACCATATAAAGACGGTAGGAACCATAAAGGAACCATATAAAGACGGTAGGAACCATATAAAGACAGTAGGAACCATAAAGGAACCATATAAAGACGGTAGGAACCATATAAAGACGGTAGGAACCATAAAGGAACCATATAAAGACGGTAGGAACCATATAAAGACGGCAGGAACCATAAAGGAACCATATAAAGACGGTAGGAACCATATAAAGACGGTAGGAACAGGGAAACCGGCGGGCTTCCTCCGCGGCTCACTGTCGGAGGCCGCAGCGCCAGAGCCAGCTGCGGTGCGAAACATCGTTCACATTGAGAGGAATTTAACGTGGACTCCCGGATCACCGGTCACACGCGCAGCCTTCAGTAACGATGGTGTTGTTACCGAAACTATCGACGTCTGTTGGTGAATTCGGCTCACCGATAACTGAGGAGAACCTTTTCTAAAGGGCGTTAGTACACCTGATGTGAGCCTCATGTCGAAGCAGTCCGCTTCAGGAACATGATGTAATTAGCTGCTACTTGGGCTGCCACGGACGGACGGACGGACGGACCGTAAACTTCCGGTGTTTTCCAGTCGGTTCCGCAGTACGAACGGAGCTCTTCGGCTCGTGTCGGCGCCGCTGGCTGCTCCCAGCCGGTCTGATAACGCTCTGATCTCCGCGTCCCTGATACCGGTGGACAGCAGCGGGATTACTGACCTGCTCTTTTCCTGCCTTCTCCGACTTTAACTTCCGAACCACTTCACCCTGGAGTTGAATGGCTTCTTGGATCTGCGCCTTGTCCTCCATGACTGCTCTCAAACTCTGCAGCGTGGATGTGACGGAGACCCGCAGCTGTCAAGAGGACGGAAACGCAACCGAGTTCCGTTCCATACTTTCCAAGTAAAAGACATATTATCTTCTAAGTTTTATGGCGGATGGCATCCAACGAAAGGTGCATTACCGCCACCTGCTGCATTGGAGTGTGGACCAGAGTCACCTCCCCCTTTACAAAATAAATAAATAAAAGGATCCGATGCTCTAAATCTTTTACTAATCCTGTTTCTTTCAGGTATTGGAGGACCTTTCCTGCCCCCAAGGTCAATGCATCCTTTAACTCTACTTCCTCTCCTGCCAGCCTCCTCTTCAACCGGTCTCGCTCCATTGGGAATTTCTGGCAATGACAAATGATGTGATCTACAGTTTCTGCTGTTTTTCAGAACTCACATCGTCCTGTTGGTGTTTATTTATTAGTGTCACTGTTTTGTTCAGCCTTGTGTGTCCAATCCTCAGTCTGGTTCATGTGTTTTCTTCTGGATGTCCTCCCTCCGCCAACTTCTTTCTGAATAACATAAAGATGTCTTCCTGTGTCTCCTGCGTCCCAACTGTGCTGCCATCCCTGAATCATGTTTCTTTTGATTCTTGATTCAGCTTCTGTTTTGCTGAATAAAATGTCTGTCTTGTTCTGACACTTCAAAGCTTGCTTTGCTAATTTATCTGCTGTTTCATTTGACCTTTGACCCTCTATGTGCAGGCACCCACATGAATGAAACAACAATACCCAAATGTTTAAGTCTGAACAGAGTTTTGTGTATTTCATTGATTAAATCCTGCCTGCTGTGAGATGTGAATGATTGTAATGACAATAATGCTGAACTGGAATCTGAACAGATGATGACCTTTCTGATCTGAACCTCCTCCACCTGCTGCAGTGCTGTTAAAATGGCCGACGTCTCCACTGTATAAACAGACAGATGGTCTGATGTTCTCCTTTTGACCTCATAATGCAAGGTTGCTATGGTGGCCGCTAAACCGGTTCCCCCTGTGTTAGGATCTTTAGATCCATCTGTGTGTGCCGGGGTAAATGATTGATATGTTGTCTGTAGTCTGTCCTCCACCACTCCTGCAATATTACCAACATCTTTAAGTACTTGGGTTTTGTTCAGAAAATAATGATCAGCTGACAC
>NW_027185248.1:5000-17500 GCF_022577435.1 Embiotoca jacksoni
GGTAGCTTGTTGAAGACAGGACTGCGCTCCACCTCCCATCCATTCATTCAGATGGAGGGGGGGGGGATCAGCCTTCTCTTCCTAACTGTATGAATGGCAGTCTATGGCATCTATGCCACAGGAGGGACAAAACCTTACAGGCATAAGAGGGGCCTATTGACAATCACACACCAAATTACAGACCACTACCACCTTTCCTCTAGGAGTTATGGAACCATTATATTTCTGGTTATGACCTCTAACCTATAAACCTGTATAAAGTACAGACTAAATGTGAATTACTATCAGCAGTTGTAGAGCAGACAGAAACATGAACTGCAGGCAGACTGAAGTTGATTACTTTATTACAAATATTGTTATTTTAAAGACAGATTTCTTGGAGACATTATCAGAAATATTTCCTGATTGAGTTCAGAGATCGAGCTTGTTTCCTAAGGGCAGCGGTGAGGAGCAGCAGGTTATCGATGGTCACTGAGACATAACCTAGAGACAAAAACCTAGAGACAAAAACAGGACAGCTGGAGTTTTCCATTAACAGATTTATTACTGAACAAACAGGTCAACATCACAATGAAGCTGCAATACAAAAATAAAATAATGGAAAAAGATCACTACACTTCAGTTACTGGTTCATCTAGAAGTCTTTTGAACAGATATGAAATAAAATGTTTTGTCACACACAACATCTCTGCCTTGACAGCTGTCAATCACCTGACATGATGATGTCAGGACCTCGACAAAGATTCGATTAGAAGTTATTAAAACTGAAATCTCGTATGATGCTGATAGAAGGGCTTTTTACATGTTTAACTTTATATGACGGCTGTTGACGGAGCACCTGCAGCATGAAGACAAACTGAATGTTTCACTTTAATATTCAAAAAACAATCACTGAAGATTGAATCAGAAACTCAGGTATTTGTAACCGTGACCTTTTGACTTCAAATGTTTTCATATCAAACTGTGCATGTTGATCTGCACAAATCAAAACGCTCAGTCAGCTGTCAATCATCCTGCAGGTCTCTGACTGCCATCAGACCAATGTCCAAACATTAAAGAAGCAACTTCTCAATGACTGACGTCTTGAAGAAACAGGGCATGCTGGAGAAAAATGAACTCTGTGACAAACTGAAAACGGCTAAAAACTTTGTCAGAAAACTTCGACTGACAGAAAAATAAACTACAATATCTCATCTGCTGTCCACCTCTCTACTTATGTCCCTTGCTAGTCTTGAAGGACACCTGCAGGACTTTGTCCCCCAGCCGATACCCATTCAGGCTGTGGATCGCCATGGCAGCCTCCTCGTAATTCGTCATGGTAACAAAGCCAAAGCCTTTGCACTTGTTGGTGTTGAAATCTCGGATCACTTTCACGTTGACCACGGCCCCGAACGGCCCGAACATCTGCCAGAGGATGGCCTCGTCTGCATCCTGACCCAGATTATAGATGAAGATGCACCAACCGGAGGACGAGTTCCCTGAAACGCTGCTGCTGCCGCTGCTCATGTGATCAACGCTCATCGGAGAAAACCTGGAAACAAACAAGGAAAACCGGAAGTGGAAGTGTCCATTACTCTCTTCTTGTCCCCCGTCTCCCTCCTCTCTCCCTTCTGTCCTCCTCCTGTATTCTCCCTCTCCCTAAATTTGTAACTTGCACATTTCTTTAATATTTAGTGATAACAATAGTGTAGCCGTCCAGGTCAATCAAACCTGTCACTTTTAATCCATAACAGCAGAAGGACCTGGATGTGTGTGTGTGCGTACCTGAATCTCTGCGCCTGATGATGGACTGGGCCCCCAAAGCGCCGTGATTGGCCGTGGTACATTTGTGACATCATCTGGGAGTTCCTGGACTGATTGGGGTTGGCAGCAAACTTGACTGTTATTGGCTCAGCGCTGCTGGGAGGCGTGTGTCCGTTCAGGTGTTTGACGGCGTCTTCGGCCTCAGACCTCTTGTCAAAGCGGATGAAGGCCACACCCCGAGACAGACCTGAACAGCATATCAGATAACAGGACTGAAGGGGCTGTTCACATGGTCACATGACTGTGTGGTCACCGAGCGCATGCCCTACCTGAAGCCTGGTCAACGAGCACTCTGGAGTTGATGATGTGTCCGTAGTGAGCGAACATGTCTTCCAGGTCCTGCTGACTCAGCGTCCTCGGCAAACCACTGATGTACAGATTGGCGTCCTTGATCATGTCCGAACTGGGCCGGGCGAACGAAACCTGCAGGGAGGCGACAGGAAGTGGTTCAGCTCATCGCCATCACAATAATTCACAACAAAAAACATTCAACACTGAACGAAAGAAAATTTACAGTTACATCCAGTGTTCAAATAAAATCCAGATTTTAAATGTTAAAATTTTCAATGTAAAAAAAAAACAGTTATTGAGATTTTTACAAAGAAAATAAGGAAACAAAAATACAAAATAAAAGCATCCAAACAGGCTCAGCTCATTAGGCATTTTTCAAAATAAAAGCAGTAATTTATGAAAAAAAAGGTTTGGCACTTTGTCTCACTGAACTGAAGAAAGTCACAGATTCAGTGTCAACATGTGTCAGAAAAGAACAAACAAAAACATGACAGCAGAGTTTTAAAAATACCTTCATCCGTTAGACAGTTTGCAGGTGACAGCGCCCTCTACTGTCCAGGGAACATAACACATCTATCAGTTGAGACAGGAAAATCAAAGAGCACCTGTGGCACGTTACCTTGATAGTTTTAGACTGTAGCCTCAGGCCATTGAGGGTACTGATAGCCCTCTCTGCATCATTAGGGTTAACAAAGTTAACAAAGCCGTAACCTAAACTGTGGCCTAGAGAAACACAAAGGAAAACAACAAAATAAAATAACAAAAATGTCTGTGTTACAGCCGCCACACATTCTGGATGGAAACAAACAAACAAACAAACAAACAAACAAGAGTTCAAACTGAGTACAGTTCAGAAATCAGCACAAAGTCCACACAATGTTTATTAAAAAATCAATCTTTCTGAACAGAGCCGGAAAACCAACGATGCCTTTTCACCTCCTGCACACCTTTTTATTAAACCCCATTCAGACTGTAACCATGACAATCGCAACGGACCTCCTGTTGCAACGTACCTCCCATGGCAACACAACTCCCGTCGCAACGTACCTCCCATGGCAACGCAACTCCCGTCGCAAGGTACCTCCCATGGCAACGCAACTCCCGTCGCAACGTGCCTCCCATGGCAACGCAACTCACGTCGCAACGTGCCTCCCATGGCAACGCAACTCCCGTCGCAACGTGCCTCCCATGACAACGCAACTCCCGTCGCAACGTGCCTCCCATGACAACGCAACTCTCGTCGCAACGTAACGGCCATCGCAACGCAACTCTCGTCGCAACGTAACGGCCATCGCAACGCAATGACAATCACAACTAAACAAAGACGATCAGACCGTTACGATGATGTTCAGGATTTGACAAAGACGATGTGACGAAGACGACCCGACCGACATCCCAAAGCTGCAGCCACAGACTTCTACACATTTATCTGCAGTCAGGTGACCTCAGCTGAGTGATGATTGGCCACTTGGTGGCGCTCTCAGCGGGAGACGGGCTGTGAACATGTCACTCGACAGTTTTCTGGACTTGTTCAGAAACTTCATACATTTGTTAAAACTTTTACAAACATTTTCAAAGCCTGAAAAACAAAACAAAACAGGTGAAAACATTTTAAAACATTTGTACATCAAATATTAAAAACAAAAAGCATATGGAAGGCTGGGTGATATCATATCAACTCATCTTCACTGATGTGTTCACGTGTCATCAGACCACACCGAGACGACTGTCAATCAATCAATCACAACATAATTTATGATCTGAAGGTTTAAACATCGGTCATCAAACAATTTTGAATTCTTTGATTCACTCAAAAACAGATTTTTATCCATTTATCATATCATGATGCGTAAATGCAGAAATATTAATGTAGAGTCATCGCCCAGCCGTGATTTAACCAACCATCATCATCATCATCATCATCATCATCATCATCCAATACCTGTTTAACAGTGATGTCAATAAACCTGGTGTGAAAAATAAAAAATATATTACAACAACAAAGAAAGAAAAGTATTCAAATATTTTCAGACATAAATCACAAAATAGTCGTTAGAAAATAAACATTTGAGCATAAAAAAATAAAAACAAATTACTGAGAAAACCCAAAACATAAAACAAAAAGCTGCTGAAGAGAAACAAACACAGGAAGTACTGCAAACAGTACTGCCAAAAGTACTGCAAAGACTACTACTACAGATACTGCAAATAATAATGCTAATACTACAAATACTACCAGTGATACTAGAAATAGTTCTACTAATATTATAAATTGTATTACTGCAAATGGTTTTCAGTTGTAATATAATAACCCTCAGGAGTACCATCAACTAAACTAATACTGTGTATTACTGCAGTATTACAGTAGTACCGAGGTCTGATACTCTGTAGTACTGCAGTAGTACTGAGGTCTGATACTCTATAGTACTGCAGTAGTACTGAGCTCTGATACTCTGTAGTACTGCAGTAGTACTGAGCTCTGATACTCTGTAGTACTGCAGTAGTACCGAGATCTGATACACTGTAGATCTGGCGTGCAGTGGGGATGTGTAGTACATGTACTCGCTGACTGCAGTACTTGTACTGCGGGGAGTTACCTGCCACTTTGTCGCGGATGAGTTTTGCCGACTCGACGTCTCCCACGCTGCTGAACAGGCTGCGCAGCTCGTCCTGACTCATGCTCTGAGGCAGGTAGTTCACAATCAGGTTTGTCCGCGCATCTTCATCCTCCATCATCTGCTCCACGTACCCGTTATCGTACAGGTCCTGAGGTCATGACATCATCAGCACCTTTATTACATCACCTTTTCACCTGCAGCCTCCACAAATCAAAACTTGTGCTTTGACCAAACGTTACGTAACGTCAGATTGAGCCAATCAGAACGCAGCACTCACCTTTCCAGCAGATCCTTTAGTGGAGAGCTGACCGTCTCTGACATCACTCTGAGACGACTGCACCTCACACACCTGGAACAAACAGTTAGTTACGGTGTGACATCATACTGCTGTGTAACGCTGTGACGTCATGACGACAACAGGTCAAAAACTGCCTTTATCATGATATTAATGTTGTCTGTGGTTTAGGTTAGGTTAGGTAGTTACTTTATTAATCAATTAATTAATTTTAAAGGCGAGCTGTGTTATCATGAACGATAAAATGGGACACACCCCGAATGGACAGTGACACAGTCAGTCAGTGATTTTATGGTCTTATATTTACCATATTAAAGTTTTGTCTTCGCTCTGCTGCCAGGACACATGTCCATGTTTGTGATTGGTCATAGGCTGAAACCCCACCCCTTTTATGTGAGCATGCTCAGAGCTGAATTGTGAAACCTGGTTGGTTGATGGAGTTCTAAACCAGCTTCATGTATGTTAGTGCAGACAATTGCGGAGTAATATTATGGGATGTTTGACCTGCTTTACAAGAACCTGGTCTAATTAGACTGAATTATGTTTAATTCGGTCTAATTATGTTTTAGCTTTTGGGGATTATTTAGTCTGAAGAGTTTGTTTCAAACTAAAGAAGCAACATCACATTGGATGAAAGTATCAACTGTTTACACTGTAACCACGGGAACAGACAGCACTGTAACCACGGGAACATAGAGTGGATAAAGGGTTCAAGAATGACCACTTTAAGACATCGTGACATCTCTAATCAGATGAATTGATATTCAGACATGATCAATAATGATGGACTCACCTTCAGGTACCTGATGTGTCCTCGTCTTAGCGCCATGGAGACTCAGGTGGTTCACTGCGTCTGAAAGAAAGCAGCTTCATCTCAATCACTGATTATATACGACAGGTGTACAATCAGTGTACCGGGTTTGACAGGGTTGGGCTCTGCCCTGCGGTGGATCAGAGAACTGTGCGATGGGGCAGGACCTCTTCCACAGCTCGACTAAAACACTGAAGCCAGAGGAGGTTTTGGTGAAACCAGCATCAGGTAGACAGGAAACCATTTTTAATCAGGAAACAGCTGATTTATAGACACCTGGTCAGTCTGCAGGAAGTCTCTCTACTTCCTGTATGGATCAGCTGTCAATCACACATGACAGATTTCCAGATGATTGGATCACCCTGGACAGAGGTGGACAAGTCAGCGTGTCCCCGGCTCAGGTGGACAGGTCAGCGTGTCCCCGGCTCAGGTGGACAATTCAGCGTGTCCCCGGCTCAGGTGGACAAGTCAGCGTGTCCCCGGCTCAGGTGGACAATTCAGCGTGTCCCCGGCTCAGGTGGACAAGTCAGCGTGTCCCCGGCTCAGGTGGACAGGTCAGCGTGTCCCCGGCTCAGGTGGACAGGTCAGCGTGTCCCCGGCTCAGGTGGACAATTCAGCGTGTCCCCGGCTCAGGTGGACAATTCAGCGTGTCCCCGGCTCAGGTGGACAATTCAGCGTGTCCCCGGCTCAGGTGGACAAGTCAGCGTGTCCCCGGCTCAGGTGGACAATTCAGCGTGTCCCCGGCTCAGGTGGACAAGTCAGCGTGTCCCCGGCTCAGGTGGACAGGTCAGCGTGTCCCCGGCTCAGGTGGACAGGTCAGCGTGTCCCCGGAGACAGAGAAGATGAAAAAGTGAAGCTGAGCCGCACACAGCAGAAACCCGCTAACGTTAGCCGCATGTTAGCAACGCGGTCACACAAAGAGGCTAATTGGCTAATGGCGCTATTTGATGCTAACGCGGCCAAAAGATGTCCCATTTCTTACCTGTAAATGTGGGGCGATGGTAACACGGTATCAATACTCTCTTCTGTCGACCTGCGGACGGATAATCTGCCAATACCAAACTAACACACCGAGTCTAAAACGGGAGGTTAGCTGCTTCACACAAAGGAAACTAACTCACGCGGAATGGAGTATCGCGAGAATACGGATTCGCGTTCTTCTGTAGATCTCTAATTTGCTGATTACCGCCGCCTGCAGGACACACGGAAACTACATATAAAACGGTTATATAAACCACGGAGTCTGGGTAATTGACTGATGCAAATAAAACATTTGATCTTCTATTGGCAGCTTGGCTTCTGTCTGGAAAAGTGTTCCTGTTTCTCTGCTGAGTTTGTTTTCCTCCTGATTTGTGAAGTCTGGTAAATAGTTTGCTCTGAAACACAAATGACTGAGTTCACTGCTCCAATGATATTTCAGATCATGTGTCTCCGTGGATGGATCGAAGCTCTCAGGACACAATGAGCAGATGAAATGTTTATTCTTTGAACAGTGAACTTAAAGATACAACAGCTCATCATCCAGAACACCTGGTTCTGATCACCGACAGCAACAAGAGACGTTTTCAAGCTCCCCTCGTCTTGATCACTAAATATGTTCTGATAAATTCCAGTCAGGTCTCTGCTGTGAGCTCTCAGTAATGGAGGAGGTAGATTCAGGTGAGTCAGTGATGGTTCTGTGGTTTATCTCCTTGTTATTAGGGGGAGAACATGTCGGACTCAGTGGTTCTCGGTTCTGCTGACAGCTTTATTTCCTGGATCCTACCGGACCAACTTACTTTCTCAAAAAGACTCCTCCAGCTCCGCTGTCACAAGGACAGATACAGGAGATCATTCCTGATACAGGAGATCATTCCTGATACAGGAGATCATTCCTGATACAAGAGATCATACCTGATACAGGAGATCATTCCAGATACAGGAGATCATTCCTGATACAGGAGATCAATCCAGATACAGGAGATCGTTCCAGATACAGGAGATCATTCCTGATACAGGAGATCATTCCAGATACAGGAGATCATTCCAGATACAGGAGATCATTCCAGATACAGGAGATCATTCCTGATACAGGAGATCATTCCAGATACAGGAGATCATTCCTGATACAGGAGATCATTCCTGTCCACCGCAATAAGACTGTACAATAACTCACCTCTGGCAAAATCCATCACATAACAATAACACCGTTGTCTGTTTTTCTTGTTGTTTAAATATATATATATAAAAAAAACCTTTGCACTATTGTTTAGTTAGTTTTAATTTAATTATTCTATTTTATTTTATTCTATTTTATTGTATATACTGTGCATTTTATATTTAATATTTTTACTGTTATTTTATTTCTTTCCTGTATCTATAAATGCTGCTGTAGCGAAAGAATTTCTATCTATCTATCTATCTATCTATCTATCTATCTATCTATCTATCTATCTATCTATCTATCTATCTATCTATCTATTATCTATCTATCTATCTATCTATCTATCTATTATCTATCTATCTATCTATCTATCTATCTATCTATCTATCTATCTATTATCTATCTATCTATCTATCTATCTATCTATCTATTATCTATCTATCTATCTATCTATCTATCTATTATCTATCTATCTATCTATCTATCTATTATCTATCTATCTATCTATCTATCTATCTATTATCTATCTATCTATCTATCTATCTATTATCTATCTATCTATCTATCTATCTATCTATCTATCTATTATCTATCTATCTATCTATCTATCTATCTATCTATCTATTATCTATCTATCTATCTATCTATCTATCTATCTATCTATCTATCTATCTATCTATTATCTATCTATCTATCTATTATCTATCTATCTATCTATTATCTATCTATCTATCTAGATCAACTGGATCAAACACGATACTTCCTTTTGTCACTAACAAACCAGTGGACTAATTTTAATTTGCAGTTAAAAACTGGATGGCAGAAAATGTTCTTCAACAAAACACTAACACAAATCTGTATTGTAGATGCAGGTCTTCCAGCTCAGCATGTGGTTCCACCATCAGGAACCTGGGAGTCATTTTGGATCAGAACCTCCGTCTGCAGTGACTCCGTGTTTCTACTTTGATACATATCTTTTATTTCAGATTTCTGGTTCTTGTGATGCCGTGTTGACAAGTCTGAACAGCCGCAGGGGGCTCCGTGACATCAGCAGGAGGCGCCATACCCTTTCTGGTATGGAACCCGTTACTCGTTACCTGTTACTAACCAAGGAAGAAGTACTCCGTATGCATGACGTCATGAGGTGATTTCCGCTGCGGAAGCCGCCGCGGCATGTAAACAAAGCGGACTTCGCAGTGGCAAGTCCGATTAAGAAGGACTTTGATCATAAACTAATCAAATAAAGCTAAGTTCGTTCCCGCGGATCCGGAGCAGGAAGTCTGAGTGATGGACTGAACCTGAACCGGCAACATGTCTATGGAAGACCCGTTCTTTGTCGTCAAAGGGTTAGAGCTCTACACTGCTAACGAAGCTAACGCTACCTGCAAGCTAACACAAATGCTTTTAGCGAAGCTAAAGCTAACAAGGAGCTAACAGCTAGTGTTAGCCTTCTGAGAGCTGATAGTTGATCAATAATCAATTCAAGACCTTTTAATAAGTTTAACTAGTGGAGCTGGGGAGTTCAACAGCAGGTAACCAATATGCTAACGTTAGCCGTCAGTATGTTACCACAGAGCTCCTCTATGCCAACAGCCAGTTTATAATCACGTTTTCCTGTAAAGTCACACTTATGTTTATGTTGATATATAGAAGGACACATTGATTTATTAATATTTACAAGTTAATAGTAAAATACACATTATTTTATTAATATTTACAAGTTAACAGTAAAATACAAATATTTATTTTTCAAGTTAATAGAATGAAAGTATCTGTATTTAACAGAATCTTTGTATTCTCTGTGAAGACATTTTCAGTGTTTAAAGTTGAATGAAACCAGCTGCTGTTTAGTCAGTTAACTAGTTGTAGAACCTACTGGTTCTGCACAGGTCCTAGTGGTTTACTACTGGTTCTGCACTAGTCCTAGTGGTTTAGTACTGGTTCCGTACTAGTCCTAGTGGTTTACTACTGGTTCTGCACTAGTCCTAGTGGTTTAGTACTGGTTCCGTACTAGTCCTAGTGGTTTAGTACTGGTTCCGTACTGGTCCTAGTGGTTTAGTACTGTTCCGTACTGGTTCTAGTGGTTTAGTACTGGTTCCGTACTGGTCCTAGTGGTTTAGTACTGGTTCCGTACTGGTCCTAGGGGTTTAGTACTGGTTCTAGTGGTTTAGTACTGGTTCCGTAATGGTCATAGGGGTTTAGTATTGGTTCCATAATGGTCCTAGGGGTTTAGTACTGGTTCTAGTGGTTTAGTACTGGTTCCGTAATGGTCATAGGGGTTTAGTATTGGTTCCGTAATAGTCCTAGTGGTTTAGTACTGGTTCCATACTGGTCCTAGTGGTTTAGTACTGGTTCCGTACTGGTTCTAGTGGTTTAGTACTGGTTCCGTACTGGTCCAAGTGATTTAGTCCCGTCTTCAGGACGCCGGCAGTTCCTTCTGACTGGATGGATTTATTCTCTACAAACAGACCTCCTGTGTGATGTTTGTTAACAGCGAGGTGCAGAAGGCGGTGAACGCAGCTCAGAGCCTCCATCACAGATGGAACGAGCTGCTGCAGGATGGGGGCGGAGCCTCCAAAGAGGAGATCGACTGGACAACCAATGAGCTGAGGAACAGCCTCCGCTCCATTGAGTGGGACCTGGAGGACCTGGACGAGACCATCAATATCCTTGAAACATAGAGCTGAGGTCACATGACCTACAGCTGAGGTCACATGATGTGATGTGTGTTTTTAATGTCACTATTCAGACTTTTGAAGGTAATAGAAAATGTTTCTTAACGATCGGTGGACGTATTGTTGAGTCAAACCCAAAGAAGTTCAACCTGGATGCAGCCGAGCTGTCGAAGAGGAAAGCGTTCATCACCAGCACCAGACAGACGGTCAAGGTAAACTTTATTTACCGTGTCAGAAACACACTCAGCTGTCTGTGAAGCGCTGACTCCGGTTCTGTTTGGTTCAGATTTCGTAGAAAACCCTAACTCTTGAAGTTTAGTTTATGCTTCGTGCACGCGGAGCACTCTGGTGTCTCAATGGATTAAACTTTCTCCAACATCTGGAAAAGATGAGATGCTCTGCAGAAAACTGTACTTTTCTACTTCCTGTTTATTTCTTCTTCTACCTGGGTCGGGTTGGGAGGGTAACGCTCAGCTCATTGAGGAGGAAGAGGTTCGAAGGCTCTTTGTTGATGGCACAGTTTACTTCAGATTCTGATTCAGATACTCTGTATCGATTGTTTCTTTTGAAGGAAATGAAAGAACAGATGTCGAGTCCAGCTGCTGCCTCCACTGATCGGAAGAACAAACAGGTAACTGATCACCTGGTGACTTCCTGTCTACAAATCAGCAAACGGGACCCGTGATACCCTCCAAACATCTGATTCTTCAGAGGTTCACGGAGAACTACACCTTGTTCAAAAGTCAGAGTGTGGGAGGTCCCTGGAGGGCTCTGGAGTGCTCTGGGGGGCTCTAGTGGTCCCTGGAGGTCTCTGGAGGTCTCTGGAGGTCCCTGGAGGTCTCTGGAGGTTTTTGGAGGTCTCTGGGGTTCTATGGAGGTCTTTGGAGGTTTCTGGGGTCTCTGGAGGTCTCTGGAGGTCCCTGAAGGTTTCTGGGGGTCTCTGGAGGTCTCTGGAGGTCTCTAGGGGACTATGAAGGTCTCTGCCGGCCCCCGGAGGGCCCCATGTGGACATTGAGGTGGTGCTGATGTGACTGCTGTGTTGCTGTGATGTCCAGGCTCTGCTCGGGGAGCGCGGCGCTCAGGGCCCCATATGGCAGCCCGGTTCTGATAAATACAGCCGGCTAGACCGCCAGCTGCAGAACGCCAACTTGCAGTTCATCGAGGAGCAGCAGACGCAGCAGCAGGTACCAAACATCTGAGCAAGGTGTCACATCTCATGTCAGTGTGGTGACATTATAAACCAACGAAGTGCCGTCTTGAGTTTCCTCTCTGTTCTCATCAGCTGATCGCAGAGCAGCAGGATGAACATCTGGAACTGGTGTCGGGAACAATCGGAGTCCTGAAGAACATGTCGGAGAGGATCGGCATGGAGCTGGATGAACAAGCCGTGTAAGAACCCGAAGATCCAGTCCACAGAACATGTCTGAGTTTTTATACAGAACCAGATCACAGTTCAGTCAACTCAGGTTGTTTAACACAGTAAAGTTCTAACAACAGAACCGACAGAACATCACAGGTTCCTTAATACTTAAGTTATAACAACAGAACTGACAGAACATCATAGAGGAACCAGCTCCTCTCTGGAGGAGTGTGTGGCCCCTCTTGGGGCCCTGTGTGCTAACCGTGTGCTAACTGTGTGCTCCCTGCAGGATGTTGGACGACTTCGGCCACCAGATGGACAACACTCAGTCGAGACTGGACAACGTGATGAAGAAGCTGGCCAAAGTGTCCCACATGACCAGCGGTAACCGCCCCATGCCACACTCCTTGTCACGCCCCCTTTGTGTTTAAACTGCAGTAGAGATGAAACAGTAGAAGCCAACATGAGGTCTGGAGTTTTGTGTGTTATAACATCAGTATTCAC
>NW_027185248.1:30000-120000 GCF_022577435.1 Embiotoca jacksoni
GTCTTATGAAGACGTCTCAGTGATGGGAGAACATCTCAGTGTTGTGAGGACACATTCAGGGTAGGTTTTAAAACAGGTAGAATCAGTTTGAGACAAACATGCAGCAGAAATGTTTCTGAATTCATTTTAGTTAAAGAACCAGATGGCGATTTGAAACCTTTGAAAAAGAGTCACAGGTACGACAGTGATGTCACAGTGATGTCACAGTGATCTCAATGATCTCACAGTGATGTCACAGTGATGTCACAGTGATCTCACAGTGATGTCACTGTCAATGAGAGACAGAGAGACAGACAGGCAGACATTCTGCAGCTTTAATTAATTCACCAGAAATCAACGTGTTTTATTTTGTTCAACAGCACCAGTTATGGAAACACTGCTGCTGTGTTGTAGATGTTCTACTAAAAGTACCAGGATGATGCACTCAGAACGGTAGAACAAAGAAAAGTGAAACCAACCGTCGGTGATGTCATCAACTATCAGTGATGTCATCAGTGATGTCATCATCCAGCAGTGATGTCATCAACCATCAGTGATGTCATCGTTGGTTTGTGAATGTTATGAATCCTCCAGTTCAGATTCTGTCCGTCACCATCTTTGCTAGTTCGGAGCGGTTTGGAGCAGGAAGTGACCATATTTGGACGAGCTGGGGGAGGAGCTAGAGGGGTTTTTTACTAATCTGATTGGAAACCTGACGATACTACGTCCCGCCCACCGATAGCTGTAACCTGACTGCACCACAGGCCTGTCAATCAAACAGACACGCCCCCAAAAACAGGTCTTCTTAAATCTTCTTTTCTAATGAATGAGGGATTATTTTCAGATGGACCTCCAGAAAACTAATAAGAAGGAGTGACTTTAGCTAACAACACCGAGATAACTGATGGACACATTTTATTCACTTTGGATTTGATGAGAGACGTATGAGGAAGCTGCAGCTGTTCCTGAACACAAAGTGTTTCTGTTCCACTGCTGCTGCTGAACAGAATAATTAGTGTGTTTATTGAGTGCGTTAAACAGAGGACACAAAAACACGCTGATTTCTGGGTGAAATAATTAAAGCTGTAGATATTTTGGAGGGTGATGTGTTCACATTATGAGGTAATTTCCTGTCAGTGCAGATTGAAACAACACTAAGCCTGCGTTCCAGTATCCATACTATCATAATATTTAGTATGCCAGAAACAGATTTAGTATGCCCCAGTACAAGAAGAAGAAGAAGAAGAAGAAGAAGAAGAAGAAGAAGCCTGCATCTCCCAGAGTGCACCTGGTCCAGGACGTGACGTAGCAGCCCCGAAATTGCAGCTGCCGGTTTCCCGCGTGCCCAGTGTGTTGTGGTGGAGCAGACATGGCCGGTCCTCTGGAGGTAATCGTGAGTAGTGACTCCGGCTCTCAGCTCTGGAACTGCACCGTGTTCGACCTGCACAGCGGCTCCAGCCTGCTGTCGTACCGCGGAGGGAACAGCGCGGCCCGGACACTGAGCGTCCTCAGCGGGGACTACCTGCTGTCTGCCCAGCTGGGCAAAAACTTCATCAACGTTTGGGAGATCCAGAGGAAGGTAGGACACCTGCTGGGACACCTCACCGACACCCCGTCCCTCTCAGGAGGGGACATCCCAGAATCCTGAACAGCCTGCTTGACACGGACCAAGTACAACCACAATCACACATATCTGTCATGTTAAAAATCACGTGCGCCTTCAAACCCAGATTCCCGTCAATAATGAGGTTTACTGCCGACCAGCTGAACCTGCTGGTGAGTTCGGCCTGTTAAACATCCACCGAAACTCGAGTAACTTCAGCTAAAGGTCATCTATTGTAATAAACTCGCTCAGTCCGCTGCCGCCCTCCATTGTGTGTTTGGTTTCGGACGGACCGGAAGGAGAAGCATTAAAGGTCCAACTGAACCCAGTACCGTGGAGCTGGTGGGTTGGTTTTCCCGCCGTATTTGTCTGTCAGGGCTGTTACACCATTGAAGCTGATTTCTGAGTTCTGGACAGCTGCATATAAACCGACACAGTAACAATGCACAGATTCAGAGGTTTTCTCTGTGCACCTCTGGTGTGTTACTGCATCCTTTTATCCAGATGCTGCGCAGGTCGTACAGATGTGCACTTTATTTTGAAAGGGTGCTCCTTACATTCAGGACAGAACAATCGATCACTGATCAGTTGGTTATTGAACTTTTCCTTCTGACTGTGTTGTCCAGGATCAGCTGCAGCAGAAGATCGTGTGTCCAGGTGTCGTCATGTGTCTGACCACCTCACCTGACGGACTCTTCCTCGCTGCTGGAGTTTCTGATGCTATTTACCTGTGGGAGGTGAGTCGGCTTCTTCTTCTGCGTTTGTTTAAAATTTAGCAGTTTAGTTTTCAAATGTTTTTCATAGCCAGTTGGTGATCAATATGTATTAAAGAGTATAAAATGTATCCCAGTTAAATCTGACGTCTCTCCTCTGATTGGTTCAGGTGTAACACCGTCTCTCTTCAGATTGGTTCAGGTGTAACAGCGTATCTCCTCTGATTGGTTCAGGTTTAACACTGTCTCTCCTCTGATTGGTTCAGGTGTAACAGCGTCTCTCCTCTGATTGGTTCAGGTGTAACAGTGTCTCTCTTCAGATTGGTTCAGGTGTAACAGCGTATCTCCTCTGATTGGTTCAGGCGTAACAGCGGCTCTCCTCTGATTGGTTCAGGTTTAACACCGTCTCTCCTCTGATTGGTTCAGGTTTAACACCTTCTCTCTTCTGATTGGTTCAGGTGTAACAACGTATCTCCTCTGATTGGTTCAGGTTTAACACCGTCTCTCCTCTGATTGGTTCAGGTGTAACAGCGTCTCTCCTCTGATTGGTTCAGGTCTCTCCTGGACCGGTCAGCAGACAGAATAACAGTAAAACCTTCTGACAGGTGAAGCAGGTGAATTTGATTGGACAGAAATGTAAACCGTTTTATAGACTTTGTGTTATTAGATTTATTTACATTTATACATATTGTTTGAACCTTCTCAGAACCAGGTCGGGTCTTCGGGTTGGAGACCCCTGTTCTAAGGTCTTCGAAAACTGAGCTCTTCGAGAGGAGGCGGAGCTCTTTAACATGAGTCGGAACTCTATGAGAGAAGGTGGAGCTCTTTGACGTGAGGCTCTCTTCGAGAGGAGGCAGAGCTTGGCCATTAAGAACTTTGGAAGTCAGCAGCAGAATTTTTAATTCCGTTCTTGATTTTGGAGAGGTTCTGATCAGGTGGATGTGATGTTGTCTGATTGGTCCAGGTGTTTTACCTTCTGTTTTCTCATTGGTTCAGGTGTGTACAGGTAAGCTGCTGTCTGTCCTCAGTCGTCACTACCAGGATGTCACCTGTCTGAAGTTCACGGATGATGGCAGCCATTTTGTTTCTGGAGCAAAAGACAACCTGGCTCTGGTGTGGAGTCTATCCAGGTAACACACGCATGGACACGCCCCCAAGCACACACCTGAAGTGTTCTGTAACCTCTGCTTTTAATTACCCTCGTAAACCCTCCTATTGAGACACACGTGATGTCACAAACTCATGGTTATGTCACGTGGTCACCGTCTGTTTCAAGGGGAGATTGTTGTGTCTGAACACTGTCCTCCACGGAGACATCTCCACGCTCTCCTCGACCATCACTGATGTCACTGATATGTCAGTGGGCGGAGCTTTTATAACTTCTGATCTGTTATCTGGAGCAGGTTGGGGCTGCAGCATCAGTTACCATGGCGATGTATCCTAGTAAGAAGGGAGCCAGCTGCAGAGGAGGAGGAAAAGAGAGGTGAAGGGAGGAGGAGGAGAAGGAGGAGAAGGAGGAGAAAGAGAAGAGAAGAAGGGAGAAGAGAAGAGGAGAAAGAGGAGAAAGAGAAGAAGGGAGGAGGAGGAGGAGGAGGAGAAGGGAGGAGGAGGTGCTAAAAAGAGAGCTGCAGGGAGCTCTAACACTGACTGTCCACTGGGGGGAGCTCTAACACCGATAGCAGGACTGTTTGGGTAATTGAGCAGATCTGAACTTTCTGCTCTCTGATTCGTCGGTTCAGGTCTCCATCTGTAGGTTTTATTCTTAAACATAAAACAGCTGTTGAAAGCTGGTCCTCACAGAGTTGGACGTCCATGTGTCTTAGCAGCAGCACAGGATAATGGGAAACCAGAGCTGAATGTCTGTCTGCAGATCAATAATCAACCAAGTTTAAAACCAGCTGTAAAAATACAGAAAGAAATAAAACATTGCTTTTAATCTGAAACTTATCAGAAGAATTAATGAAAGAAAACACAAATCGTTGCTATAAATATCAATAAATGCAGCAGGTGCATCAGGTACAATGGGTACAACAGGTACAGGTACATCATGTACAGATAGACTTCTCCATGTTCACTCTGTCACGCGTGTTCACCAGCAGGAGCTTTGGACACGTGACGGACTCTTCAGGAAGAACTGCAGTCTGACATCAACTTGTCCCTGAAAGTCCTCGAGCAGAATCGACTGTTTTCTGAAGGGAGTTTTGAATGTGGTTGTGTTGTTTCACCGTGTCCTCTGTGTGTGTGTGTTTCAGTGTGATCCAGCTGGATTCAAGCCACGCCCCCGAGCCTCGTCATGTCCTGTCTCGTCACTCTTTACCAATCACTGACCTGCACTGTGGCCTGATGGGAGCTCAGGCCAGAGTCGCCACCGCCTCCTTAGACCAGACTGTCAAGGTAAGACTACTCAGACAGGTGCAGCAGGTGAAGTCGGCCAAGCAGCTGATGATAATCGAGATTCTTCTGAGATTCTGAATCATTCAGAAGTTGAATTGAACATCGTCTGCAGTGAGTTCAGTTTTTCCTCTAGGTTTCCAGAAGGACTCTTTCTTGAAGCAGGTCCAGTCATCCTGGTCTCTGCAGGCTCCTGGATTTGGACAGTTCACCTGATTCTACCATCTCTCGGGCTCCGTCTGAACTTCCAACTTCAGGGGCCTCATTTATAAAACATCGTGTAGGATCCATACTAAAAGTGTACGTGTGCACAAAAGCAGAAAACGGCATGCACAAAAAAATATTCAGGTTCAGGGTTAGTTGTTTCATTCTGGCAGCTGCCGCTCAGAATATGATGGATTTTGAATGAGGTTTGGTTGGTTCCTGTAAACCCGCTGCCTGTTTCTGAGAGAGAATAAAATGAGTACAGACTTTAGAGAAGCAGTCTTTATGTTTTCGCAGCTTTACTGAGCAGGAAGTGAAATAAAGCCGCAGAGATAAATCCTCCCAGAGGCTCTGAATGTAATTGGTGGACGGCCGTCGTCTCATCTGTGATTGGTCGCTCTCCCTGCGGGGACAGAGGCTCTCATCCTTCTGTAAAAGTCAGTGTGTTTCTATTAATAGAGCCGTGACCACTTTAAATCCAGGTCTCTGATCGGAGTCCAGTTTAATCCACATTCAGATCCGGTTTTGGATCCAGTTTTAGCGACATGTTAGGAACAAACGTGGAGACATAAATTAAAACTGTTTTTATTCCAAAGAGGAAGTTTGATGAAGAACTTCCAGCTGGTTCTGTTCAGTCTGCAGTCCAACAGCAGCTCATCCCAGTGGAAGTTATCACGTTCAGTCTGAATCTTCATCACTACTGAAAGTCTTGATTCAATAAAATTACCAATAAATTCCAGGAATCGTTCCGTAACAGCAGCCGAGTGTCTCCTTCCTGTTGCTGCAACTGTTTCATCGTTTCACCCAACGACCTGAAGAACGGCGCGTGTGCAGCTGTTCACATACTTACTGTTTATTACATGTACTGTATGTTCAAGTGTTCTGGGAAAATATCCAAGAAAACAAAGATCATCCGTGTTTAGTATCAAACTGTCAACAGATTTAAACTTTTTACTAATAAGCAGACGAACCAATCAGAGCTCAGCGTCTTTACACGTCATCAATCACCGATCAGACGGTGACGTCATCAATCAGTGAGATTCGTATCCTCAAACACCAGGTTAGGAGACAGCTGGAGAGACTCCACCAGCGCAAGGCTGCAGGGCCTGACGGCATCTGCCCCGGGGTCCTGAAGACCTGACGGCATCAGCCCCGGGGTTCTGAAGACCTGCGCTGTCCAGCTGGCTGAGGTCCTACAACACCTCTTCAACCTGAGCCTGAAGCAGGAGGAAGTCCCGGTGCTGTGGAAGACGTCCTGCCTGGTTCCTGTCCCCAAGAAGACGACTCCATCTGGCCTCAACGACTACCGACCGGTTGCCCTCACATCTCGTGATGAAGGTGCTGGAGAGGCTGGTCTTGGCCCACCTCAGGCCGCTGGTGAAATCTTCTCTGGACCCTCTACAATTTGCGTACCAGCCTCATGTGGGAGTGGACGATGCCATCATCTACCTGCTGCAACGAGCTCAGTCTCACCTGGATGGAACCGGTGAATCTGTGAGAATCACTTTCTTTGATTTCTCCAGTGCATTCAACACCATCCAACCACTGCTGCTGAGTGAGAAGCTGCAGGTGGTGGGGGTGGACGCGTCCACCGTCTCCTGGATCACTGCCTACCTGACAGACAGACCACAGTTTGTCCGTCTGGGCAGTGTGCTGTCTGATACGGTGGTCAGTGGTATTGGAGCTCCACAGGGAACTGTTCTGTGCCCCTTCCTGTTCACCTTCTACACCACTGACTTCCAGTACAACTCAGAGTCCTGCCATCTGCAGAAGTTCTCTGATGACTCTGCAGTGGTAGAATGTATAAGGGATGGACGGGAGGACGAGTACAGGGCAGTAGTGGAGGACTTTGTGGAGTGGGCGGGTAGAAATCACCTGCTCCTGAACGTGGCCAAGACCAGAGATGGTGGTCGACTTCAGGAGGAAGACGACGGCTCCACAACCGCTGAGAGTTCTGGGAGAGGAGGTGGACATGGTTGAGGAGTACAAGTATCTGGGTGTGTCCATCGACAACAGACTGAACTGGAAGACCAACATCAATGCTGTCTACAAGAAGGGGATGAGTCGACTCTTTTTCTTGAGGAAACTTCGATCCTTCAATGTGTGCAGCAAGATGTTGGAGATGTTCTACCAGTCTGTTGTGGCCAGTGCATTGTACTTCGCTGTGGTCTGCTGGGGGAGCAGCATTGGAGCCGGTGACACCAACAGACTTAACAAACTGGTTAAGAAGGCCGGCTCCATCATCGGCTACAATCTGGATAGTCTGGAAAAGGTGGTGGAGAGGAGGACGCTGAACAAACTATTATCTATATTGGATAATCCTGACCACCCTCTCCACCTGCTGCAGGGACAGCGGAGCACTTTCTTTAAAAGATTCCTCCAGCTCCGCTGTCACAAGGACAGATACAGGAGATCATTCCTGATACAGGAGATCATTCCAGATCCAGGAGATCATTCCAGATACAGGAGATCATTCCTGATACAGGAGATCATTCCAGATACAGGAGATCATTCCTGCTGACCGCAATAAGACTGTACAATAACTCACCTCTGGCAAAATCCATCACACAACAATAACACTGTTGTCTGTGTTCTTGGTTGTTTGTATATAATATATATAGATATATACTGTACTGTATATACTGTGCATTTTATATTTAATAGTTTTACTGCTATTTTATTGCTTTCTATTATTCTATTATTATGTTATTGCTTCTGTATGCTGCTGTAGCGAAAAAATTTCCCCTCGGGGATTAATAAAGTAACTACCTAACCTAACCTAACCTAAACACGGAGCGTCACCTCATCCTCAGATCCATTTTTAATTTTAGTAAAATCCCACTGGACATAAACCACAAGAGGCGGAGTCTCAGTGAAGACACGGCGGCTCGCTGTGACATCATGATGGATGGTCGGGAGCGTCACCGCTGCTCACACTTTAAATTAACAGATTTTTAAGTGGAGTCTGGAACAGAAACACAAACTGTTCTGCAGAGCCAGCAGCTCTGTCACCCTGAGGAGGGCAGAGGTCAAAGGTCAGCTGGCAGCTCGACGACTCCCTTCATCTGTCTTAGAACAGAAAACAGGGATGTTCAGAGACATTCAGGGATGTTCAGGGACATTCAGGGATGTTCAGGGATATTCAGAGACGTTCCGGGACATTTAGAGACGTTCAGGGACATTCAGGGATATCCAGAGACATTCCAGGACATTGAGGCGTTCTGGGACATTTAAAGACGCTCAGGGACATTTAGAGCTGTTCAGGGACATTTAGAGACATTCAAGGACATTCAGGGAGGTTCAGGGACATTTGGAGACATTCTGGGACATTTGGAGACATTCGGGGATGTTGTGTGTTTTCCAGAGAAACTTGTCATCTTCTCATTAGAACAAAATTTGTGATTTCCTTCTACCTGTCCAGGTGTGGGAACTGTCCTCTGGTGAGCTGCTCCTGTCTGTCCTCTTTGATGTGGAAATCATGTCGGTGACCTTTGACTCCTGCGAGTACTTCCTGTTCTGTGGAGGAAGTGATGGAAACATTTTTCAGGTGTCTCTTTGCAGCCAGGTGAGTCTCAGTCTCCCCGTGACTGTCCTCCATCCGCCGTCCTATGTCCTCCATCCTCCAACCTACATCCGCTGTCCTCCGTCCCACGTCCTCAGTCCTATGTCCCACGTCCTCTGTCTTATGTCCTATGTCCTCCGTTCCGCGTTCTCCATCTCCCGTCCTCCATCTTCTGTCCTCGATAGCTTACCTGAACGTGCAGGTGTTTGTTGTTGAGCTTAACGAGCTCGTTAATCAGAAGTTAAAACGATTTTATTTGAATAAAGGAGACGAGTTTCTCTTTCTTCATTCGTCTCCGTCTTCTCTGTTTTTACGCGCTGTTGTTTTCTTTCACAGCAGATTTACATTTTAAAGCAGCATGGACCTCCCTCCCCCCCACTCCCACTGAGTGATGACACTGTTCAGTCTCTCAGGACGTTTATATCTCTGCTCTCTGAACTGAAGCTACAGCAGCTCTTCACACTACAAACATCATTTTAATGGAGACAAACAGAAGCTCCAGTCGTTGGTTTTAATCTGCTGCGAAGTAGAAGTGTGACTGAACATCAGATTATTTACAACAGACAGCAAACATTTTCATTATTAATTCATTTGCAGGCTTCTTTCTTCATTAACTCTTCATTATTTCGTTTGCTTGAGGTAATAAATTAATTTTTTTGAACAGCGACTGAGAACTCAGAACTCGTTCGTTTTCAAACTGAACTTTTCTGACGTTTCTCATTAGAAAAGTTCTTCAGAACCTGAAGATTCACTGTTTCTACTGTTTGTGTTCGATGTGCAGAACCTCAGCAGAGAGAAGTCGTTCCAGTCCGACAGCGAAGGGAACCAAGTGTACAAAGGACACAGGTATACACACACACACACACACACACGCGCGCACCACACACATGCACCACACACATGCACCACACGCACCACACACACACCACACACCACACACACACACCACACACACAAAACACACACCACACACATGCACGTTTATACACCACAGACTCCATCCTGTCAATCTGTGTGAAATAATTATTTTTTCATTAGGAAATGTCTTGATGACTGTGATTTGTAAACATTGATCACAGCAGCTGATTGGCTGGATTGGAGACGTGAGTCAGGACTCGCTGCTCCGCTGTTTTTAAATAAACGCCGAGTGGTTCCTCCTCTTGGCTCTTCTGGAATATGCAGCGTCTGTCGGGTTGAACTGAGGCTTCGTGGTGAAAAACAGCAGCCGGCTCCAAACTAACCGGACGGAAAGAACACAAACAATAACTAGCAGAACAAAGTCATAAGAGAATAAACTACATTATACGAGTCACTCTGTAACCGTCTGGGAACTAGTTGATGACGTTTGTAGGAACGAGTCGATGACGTTTGTAGGAACGAATCGATGACGCGTTTAGGAACTAATTGATGACGCGTTTTGGAACTAATTGATGACTTTTTATGTGCTCATTGAAGTTTTGTTAGTTTATTGATCAGGGTCCTGAAATGTCTGGTTCTCCTCAGAAACCTGGTGACGTGTCTCTCAGTGTCGATGGATGGGACTCTTCTCCTCTCCGGGTCACATGATGAGACGGTTCGACTCTGGGATGTCCAAAGTAAACAGAGCATCCGCTGCCTCTCACACAAAGGTAAGCCCCTCCCCCTGTGACATCATCAGTCGCAGTCTGGGTTCAGAAGGTCCTCGGGAACTCCAGAAGTTTCAGCTCAGTCTTTTCCTTTCTTTGTAAAAAGTTTTTTAATTAACAAGTTTGTTAAAGGGGAAAAAAAGTGCTTTGCTCAAAGGTACCTCGGCACTGGTCCTGAGGAAGGAACTGCTTTGGTTCTGGTCCTGGTCCTGAACCAGCAATCTCCAATAGAAATATTGACTGATTATAGATCAAGTTTAATGATAATAAAGAGATGTGATGAGCTCATTGCTGCATTGATCCTCATTGATTACTGAGCTGAGTAAAGACAGTTTCATCTTCGTTCCTCTGATTGACTCATGTCAGCTGTTGGCCTGCTGTTGCGCCCCCTGTCAGCGGGGACAGTAACAATGTGTTGAGCTGGTTTGAATCCCTTTAAATCAGATCAGAAGTGCTGTTTGTGGAGGTGAAGGTGAGTTTAACCTCGCTGCTGCTGCTGCTGGTTTATTCATGACTCGGCTGCCCAGCCGGCCTTCGTCTCTCTGGGGGAGCTTTTACTCTTCTGCCTCATTCATAATCAGCGGTGCTCTGGTGTCTGACAGGAACACGAGGAAGAAACGCCCCGCCATGATCATGACTGGCATTTTGTAATTAACCAAATCTTCTCTGTGCTGAAGGCCGGCTCACTTCAAACGGACTGTCAGGAGACGATAATCCCTCCTTTGGCTGGACGGACGGACTCGTGGTCGTCCCCGCCTCCGTCACGTTTGTAGACTCTCTTCCTGCTGCTGCTCACAATGAGCCCACTGAATGTTGAAAGAAAAGCTTCATCCTGCATGACAGTAGCGCTTCTAAATGATTCGTCTCAGCAGAGCAGATTCAGCAGCTTCACAAGGAAAAACCGGAGGAGCCTCAGCTTTGAATTTCTATCTGTTGTCAGGATCACACCTGATCGTCTGCAGATCAAAGCTCTCAGCGCAGAGCTCCTTTTATTCTCTTTAAATCCTGTCTTTAAAGCTCACGTTGTTACCCTGGCGTGTCGCCCTGCGCAGAGTTCTTGAGTCGAGAGTTTGATGAATTTCACTGCTGAGAAAGAAACATCTTCAGATGATTGATTCATGGATCAAAGATTGTCACTGATCACCACCACTGCTGATTCTGCATCCTGTCACCTCTGAATGTGGACAGAAATTAAATAAACTGAGAGGTTCAGTCGGAGTTCATGAGGAGCAGAAATGAAAGATATGAATCGGTTCCATAGTCTGAGATCTGCAGCGCTGCAGAGCCGAATGCTTCTGCCTCCTCAAGGCTGTCGAGTCTCAAACGTGTCAAATCTGCAACTGTTATTAAGAAACATCCGTCTGACAGCAGAGCGTCTCTCCTGGAGGCATCAGAGTGAGACCTCTTCACTCTCTTACCATCTCTGACACCATCTGAACCACTCTTCATCTCAGGACTCATTACCTGGAGTGACTGGGACAGAGAAGCTGCCAGCTCCCAGGGGATCTGAACACATCCTGCTAGAATAAAGAAGACAGGCCTGAGGACACAAAGACGCCTGAACACAACACGCTGCTTTAAACTGGACAGCACAGAAGACTCCAGAAACAACTGCAGGTCTACTTTTTGTATCCTGGATTGTTTTGTGTGTCAGTGACTCATTAAATGATTCCGGTTCGACATCATGCGACCACTTAGAAAGACTCTAGATGTCACTTCGGTCATTCAGGTGTGCATCATGTAGATGTTTTGTGCAGGTGTGTCGTTCAGGTGAGTCTGTGTGTAGTCGGTCAGCTCTGGATGTTTCTCAGAGTATCTGCAGTGGGTTGGCAGCTCCACACGCTCCCAGTGTGATTCATCTGTCGTGTTGGACTACATTTAGACCATTAGTGTAATTCCAAGCACTGCAGCCAAGCAGACGATCAATATTTGTAATTGAGTGGGAGATAATCAGCCAGTTTCTATTAGCACAACAAGCAGGAAATATACTTTGACTTTTGAGTACAAACCTGCGTCTTCCATCACAGAGACTCACTGCTGAACACTTTTATTCATGATTTAAGAGTGAGAGCTCTTCTCCGGGGGAAAAAAATATTTTAACGATGGTCTGAAACCAATCGGGACATCCCATAAAGGATTAAATTATTTAACTACATTAGATCATTAGAAAGAAACACACCTTCTCACTTAGTGTGACTGATATTCGTGTGTTTTATTAAGTTTGATGAAGTTTGAAATCCATTCAGGGTACAAATATGTTTCAGATTTGTTGTGAAAGAAATGGCGCAGTTTTTGTGTATTTGTCGCAAGGAATAAAACCCATGTTGGACCGGTTCCCATGTTGGACCGGTTCCCATGTTGGACCAGTTCACCAGTTTGTCCTCACTTAGCAGCTCATCTCCGTCTCTGTGAGAATTATTCATGGTGTGTCGCCATGGCGACTGGAGCATGGTTTGATTAGCCTGCCCTGATGTTAATGGAGGGGGCGTGTCCTCAGCCTTCAGCCCTGTTTGAGTCCTGGTCTTGTTGTCTCTTCACATTTACATTTCAGTCAGAGACTGTTAATGAGCAGCAGGTGGAGGGACAGCATCCTGCTCAGGGACACTTCTACTGAAGGGTGGAGATGTAGAACGCGTTGGGAGGTTTCTACTGAAGGGTGGAGATGTAGAACGCGTTGGGAGGTTTCTACTGAAGGGTGGAGGTGTAGAAAGCGTTGGGAGGTTTCTACTGAAGGGTGGAGGTGTAGAATGCGTTGGGAGGTTTCTACTGAAGGGTGGAGCTGTAGAAAGCGTTGGGAGGTTTCTACTGAAGGGTGGAGGTGTAGAACGCGTTGGGAGGTTTCTACTGAAGGGTGGAGCTGTAGAAAGCGTTGGGAGGTTTCTACTGAAGGGTGGAGCTGTAGAAAGCATTGGGAGGTTTCTACTGAAGGGTGGAGATGTAGAACGCGTTGGGAGGTGATTCCGGCAGCGTCGCTGATCTCCGATTGAAGGCGTCGCTTGTCTTTGTCCTTCGTCCTTCTGATAAGCTGCAAATCAAAACTTGTTTCTGGTGAAAGAATGAAAATGTATTTTCAGAGATTGAAGCTAAGAAGATTAAAGCTTCCTCAGTTTAAACACGTCGCTGCTTTTATTTATTTATTCAGTTCTGAACTTTACAAACCTTCCAGCTGGTTTTTAGGAGGAATCGAAATGAATCAGCTGAACGACATATTTCAGGAACGTCTTGAGGGAATTCCTGTAAATCCGTCACAAATTTTCAATTGAACTCAACGATGAACTGACACATTTTTGGTAGTCAGAGGTCAAAGGTCACTTTGAGTCCACATCACAGACTGTGAAGCAGGAAGTTTTTGGTCATCCAGGCCTTTATGTCTTTTCGACAGGCTTCAAGTTTTACTAACTGATTAGTTTAATCTGGTTTTATAGAAAGATATAGTTGAGTGTCATCTGCATAACAATGGAAGTTGATGCAGTGCTTCCTGATGACATCTCCTAATGGAAGCATGTACAAAGTAAAAAGTATTGGGCTTAACACTGAGCCTTGTGGAACTCCATAACTAACTCTTGTTTGTCTGGAAGACTCATTGTTGACATGGACAAACTGGAATCTATCTGATAAGTAGGATTTGAACCAGTCTAATGCAGTTCCTTTAATCCTCGTAACGTCTTCTAATCTCTGTAATAAGATTGTATGATGAATCGTATCAAAAGCAGCACTGAGGTCCAGAAGAACAAGTACAGAGACGAGTCCATTATCTGAGGCTAATAATAGTGCTATGATGAACTCTAAAGACTGAACATCTTCAAACAGACCATTCCTCTGCAATAACACCGAGTGCCACTAGAGGTTCCATAGACTCCCATTCAACTTCTCATGAAATTCTAAGTCTATAATTGTTTCTTAGATTTATTACCGTTGTCTATAAACCACTGGGTGACATCATCGTCAGTTACCGCTGAAAAACATCATCAGCCGACATGTAACTCTGTGAGGTCGGCCATCTTTTATTCAGACCTCCACCTGTTGACCTCCATCAGATCTGATGTGGCTCCTTCAGATGAAGTCGGGCTAACAGCCGCTTTAATATTTTACTGACAAATCAGAAGGAGAGCCGCTTTAATATTTCACACTGAAGTCCTCTAAAAGAATTTGACCAACTTAATGATGCTCAGAGAACGTTTGATCTTCTTGGTTCTATGATGAGGAAACCAAACAGAGTGGAAGTGGTTTGGATCTTTGGGTGCGACAATGAAACCATCGATCCGACTGGATTGTTGATCTGTGTGGTCCTTCTGGGTTCAACCGGAAACGTGACATAACTATCAGCAGCTCTTTTTCTTCAGCAGGACAACAGCCGCTGAAACATTTAAAATGTAACTTTTATTTAAATGTCTGTGTGGATCTCCAGCAGACGTCCGTCGGAGCGTCCGCTGAAGGCAGCTGGACGTCTTTCAGCGTCTTGAAGACGTTTCTCATCCGACAGTTCTGAGACTGGAGGGAAGTCCAAAATGTTGGAACCTGTCGTGTGCTCGTAGACCTCCTCCGGTGGACCTGAAGTCTTCGGGGACGCTGGTTGAAGATCCTCATGAGGAACAACAGTGCTGCTCCGTGTGTCGTTCCCTTCCTGTGTGTGTTCTGGTTCTGTTGGTGGTTCTGGTGCAGATCCAATTTTAGTGGTTGGAAGGTTAAAAGCAGGACTCCTCTGCAGTAAAACTGACCGATGAGGGCGGTCGGCTGTGTTTGGATCTCACCTGGAGGTTTGTTGGTTTGGATCTGCTCATCTCTCTGCTGTCATTCTGATGAAAGTTTGATGGTCAGAGTTTGTCTCAGATGGTCTCTGAACCGTTCAGCTGAATACCAACTACAGCTGATCGACCGGAGAATCAACAGCTCACAGATGAACAACGTTCCTGTCAGTCTGCAGGACGTCTTACAGAATCACTGGTTTTATTAGCAGGAGTGATGTGACGGCTGTTCAAAAGAAATCCTCATTCTGTTTCATTTTCATCAACTGCTCTACAATAATATTGAGTATTATTTTATTATTCTGCAGTTGCAGCACTCATTTAAAATTGTAGCTGATATTATATTTGTCTAATTTCTATCTGATTTACGTCCTCGTAATTGAGCCTTCAAACCATAGTCCATTTCATTTCAGTCAAATTTTAGTGTTTTAAAACCTTTGTCAACAGATTTGTGTCGTTTCCCTTCACTTTGTTTTGTGTCGATTTTATAGCTGTGAGTCTATCGATAAAGTTTTAGCACATTTTTTTATGAACTGAAGAAACACAAAAATACTTTTTTCTCTTTGGCATTGTTGTCTTTTCTTCAGGATGTGACACATCGCACCGTTCACGATGAGATCTGATCATTATGGGATGTTTGAGAAGAATTCTCAGTGTGATGAAGGCGTTGTTCACACACACAGACACACACACACATCGTTTTTGTACAGGTACAGTCAGCCGGTCCGTCCAATCAGAGCTCGGTGCGCAGCATTCGGATGATTTACAGCGAGTTTGTAGAAGACTGACTAATGGACCAATTACAGATCAGCTGTCAGGTTCAAGAGTTGAAGCGTCCCATAAAAGTAAAGTGAAGGACTGCTGCAGCGAGGCGAAAACACAAACTTCATTATGTAGATGAACAGCTGGGAGGAAGATGACAGGAAGTGATGTCATGAACACTGGAGTATGAGCAGGTCATCGATCTGAAGGTTTCAGTGTGAAGATGCTCGACCTGCAGACTTTATTCAGTGTGAACAAGTTCTTACTTGAATATCATAAAACTCGCATTTAAATATGTTTAAACACGTTTAAATAAGTTTCAACACATACATGAGGGAGGTGTTTCACACCCTCGATCAGCTGCAGCAGCTTTTATCAGGACGTTTCTGGGATTTCTTTCAGAACCATATTGAACTCCGCAGCAGAACGAAAGAAAAGCAACATTTTCCAGAAGTGATTCAACCCACAAGTGAATGTCTCATAATCAGAATAATATTTCACCTTCAGGACTCCAGTAAATGTTTATATTTCAGTGTGTTCCTTGTTTGCAGAAGCTTCTTCTGATTTTCTGCTTTCATTAAATCCAACAAAGAGTTTTTTCCTGTGAATCAAATCCAGAACCGAGATGCCTTCAAGAACTTCCAGGACTGATTCCTAAACTTGGTTTTAGTGGCTCCGGATGTTTGTTTAGGATCATTGTCGTGCTGGAAGTACAGAGATCACCAGCTTCAGTTTACACTGTGACACGTCACCTCCTACTTCAAACTAACTTCCTGTCCGTGTTCAGGTCCGGTGACCAACGCTGTCATCATGGCGGCTCCGGCGAACATGTTCCTGCCCGACAGTCGGCCCACCGTCCCTCTGCCACGCTTCAGCCGACACCTGCTCGCCTCCGATGCCGACAGTGGAGAGTCCGGGGAGGTGTGTGTCCGCCTCGGGCTCCACACACAGGTGAGTCCGCAGATTAGGCCACGCCCCTGTAGACTATCACCTGTGAGTGCGCTGTAATAAATGTCAGTCTAAAGTTTCTATACTTTGTCTCCTCTCTGATTGGCTGCTCTGACAGTTGATGAAAATATTAATATTCACTCGCTGACACACCCGCAAACACACAGACGGGAACACTCATACAATTTATGTTAATGAGAAGCCAGAATCTAATACAGTTTTATATTGGTTTCTGATACACACACACACACACACACACACACACACACACACACACACACACACACACACACACACACACTCCTGTATAATCAGGTCTGTAATAATGTTTTTCTGGATGTGTAGAAATGTGTGTGGTGTTTGTTTATTTCCTGTTTCCTCTCGCTTCAGCAGTTTATCATTGAAACTGAAACAAACAAACATGTTGATGTTTACATGAATCCCATGTGAAGCCTCTCATGATCCTGTTGTCACTGCACTCTAACACGCCACGCTATTAGACATCCTCCTTTTATTTTGACATTTAACTTATATTTTGTCATTATAATTTACGGGCTTTAAATGTTCTTTGCTGATAGTCCAGTCCTTTATTTTGAAAGGTGCTTCCTGTTTGTTTTTAGGATGAGGAGGAGACGTACCTGCAGAAAGCTGACAAGCTGAACTCGTTAATGAACGCTGTGACTGACAAGGTGAGTGAGGGGGGCGGGGTTGTTGGTTTGTTTACAGTGTTTATTCTCAGATGTCAACACAGTGGAATCCAACATGACACATGACATCACACAATGGACAACACCCACAAACACCAACACACACCCACAAACACCAACACACATAGACACCAACACACAAACACCAACACACATCTATAAACACCAACACACAAACACCAACACACATCTGTAGACACCAACACACAAACACCAACACACATCTATAAACACCAACACACATCGATAGACACAACATACACACACACCAACACACATCTGTAGACACCAACACACATCTATAAACACCAACACACATAGACACCAACACACAAACACCAACACACATCTATACACACACACACCAACACACATCTATAAACACCAACACACATCTGTAGACACCAACACACAAACACCAACACACACACACAAACACACCAACACCAACACACATCTGTAGACACCAACACACATCTATAAACACCAACACACATCTGTAGACACCAACACACAAACACCAACACACATCTATAGACACCAACACACACACACACCAACACCAACACACATCTATAAACACCAACACACATCTGTAGACACCAACACACATCTATAGACACCAACACACATCTATAGACACCAACACACATCTATAGACACCAACACACACCCACAAACACCAACACACATCTGCAGACACCAACACACATCCACAAACACCAACACACACCCACAAACACCAACACACACCCATAAACACCAACACGCATCTATAAACACCAACACACATCCACAAATACCAACACACATCCACAAACACCAACACACACCCACAAACACTAACACACATCTATAAACACACAAACATACATCTGTTACGTGTATTGTTTGTTTTGCAGTCGGTGTTTGGTGATGGTGAAAACACGAAGGTTCGAGTTGCCGAGCTTGAAGAAGAAGTTCAGACTCTGAAGAAAGTCAACAAAGATCTGTACGACTTCTCCAGCCAGCTGCTCACCAAACCCACATGAACACTCGTTTACACACATGGACATACAAACACATATGAACTTATTAACAGACATGAATATACACACACTCTGTGATTATTTCTGTTGTTACAAAATAAAAGCCTTGTTTTTGAACAACTTCCTGTCTCTGTTTGTTGCTGCTCTGTGTTCTCGTTAAAGCTTTGACTTCAGCCACTAACCACCATTAACCATTTATAACTACCAAAAACCATTAACTATCCATATGAGGACATGCACCTTCAGCTGAACCACTTATTATCCTCAATTTACAGTCAAACTGACCTTAAGTAACCAGAGCTAACCTTAAGTAAGTCTATCCTTATCAAACCCCTCACTACAGATTAACAGCTTTACCTGCCACCGAAACTACTGCTAAACACCCACATTAATTACCCTCACCATCCTCATCTACCTACAGTGCATCCGGAAAGTATTCACAGCGCTTCACTTTTTCCACATTTTGTTATATTACAGCCTTATTCCCTAAATGGATTAAATTCATTTTTTCCCCTCAAAATTCTGCACACAATACCCCATAATGACAACGTGAAATAATTTTTTTTGAAATTTTTGCAAATCCATTAAAAATCAAAAACGAAAAAATCACATGTACATAAGTATTCACAGCCTTTGCCATTACACTCAAAATTGAGCTCAGGTGCATCCTGTTTCCACTGATCATCCTTGAGATGTTTCTACAACTTCATTGGAGTCCACCTGGTAAATTCAGTTGATTGGACATGATTTGGAAAGACACGCACCGTCTATATAAGCTCCCACAGTTGACATGTCAGAGCACAAACCAAGACATGAAGTCCAAAGAATTGTCTGTAGACCTCAGACAGGATTGTATCGAGGCTCAGATCTGGGGAAGGGTACAGAAACATTCCTGCAGCATTGAAGGTCCCAATGAGCACAGTGGCCTCCATCATCCGTAAATGGAAGAAGTTTGGAACCACCAGGACTCTTCCTAGAGTTGGCTGCCCGGCCAAACTGAGCGATCGGGGGAGAAGGGCCTTAGTCAGGGAGGTGACCAAGAACCTGACGGTCACTCTGACAGAGCTCCAACGTTGCTCTGTGAAGAGAGGAGAACCTTCCAGAAGGACAACCATCTCTGCAGCACTCCACCAAGCAGGCCTGTATGGTAGAGTGGCCAGACAGAAGCCACATGACAGCCCACCTGGAGTTTACCAAAAGGCACCTGAAGGACTGTCAGACCATGAGAAACTAAATTCTCTGGTCTGATGAAACAAAGATTGAACTCTTTGACCTGAATGCCAAGCGTCATGTTTGGAGGAAACCAGGCACCGCTCATCACCAGAGACATCCTTGATGAAAACCTTCTCCAGAGCGCTCTGGACCTCAGACTGGGGCGAAGGTTCATCTTCCAACAGGACAATGACCCGAAGCACACAGACAAGATAGCAAAGGAGTGTCTTCGGGACAACTCTGTGAATGTCTTTGAGAGACCCAGGCAGAGCCCAGACTTGAACCCGATTGAACATCTCTGGAGAGATCTGAAAATGGCTGTGTACTGACGCTCCCCATCCAACCTGATGGAGCTTCAGAGGTCCTGCAAAGAAGAATGGGAGAAACTGCCCAAGAATAGGTGCCAAGCTTATAGCATCATACTCAAAAAGACTTGAGGCTGTAATTTCTGCCAAAGGTGCTTCAACAAAGTATTGAGCAAAGGCTGTGAATACTTAAGTACGTGTTATATTTTCGTTCTTTATTTTTAATAGATTTGCAAAAATTAAAAAAAAAAAAACTATTTTCACTTTGTCATTATGGGATATTGCGTGTAGAATTTTGAGGAATAAAATGAATTTAATCCATCTTGGAATAAGGCTGACATATAACAAAATGTGTAAAAAGTGAAGCGCTGTGAATACTTTCCGGATGCACTGTAACTAACTCAATTAAACTAAACTAACACCTCACTTGGTTCAGTCAACTCCACCTACCCTCACTAACTTAAACTAACCACCAAATACTACACAGTTAATTCAAAACCACCTATAACTAACCCTTTATGAATAAATAAACTTAGATAAGCCCACAACTAGTAGTAACTACCACGACGACACACAAATATAAACTATATCAAGCACTATCATCTATCCTTTAAATAACCCTGGGAATGCCTCGGGATCCGTCAGGAAAATGTTGCGGGGGAGGAAAGTCTGGGTCAGCTTGTTTGGCCTGCTGCCACCGCGACCTGATCCCAGACAAGCGGAAGATGATGGACAGGAGAATAACGACTGTTAATTAACACCAACTACTATTAACTACCACCAACGACTGTTAATGAACACTAACGACTGTTAACTACTATCACCCACAGTTAACTAAAACCAACCACTGCGCATGTCGTCCAAAATGTTATAAAAAAGTCAGACTATAGGGTTAGGGTTAGCAACGCTGGCTTGGAACTGCACCATTGTGCTGCGTTTATTGCATACTTGTCTGACTTATATAACTTTTAAACATGTTATGGAAGGGTGATCAACGGTGCAGTGGTTGGCATTGTTGCCTTCCAGTCAGGAGGTTCCAGGTTTCAGATTCGCCCTGGAAATGATAACATTAACATCTTAGATAATAAGCCACTTCAAGGGCAAGAATTGAACCTGGAACCTTCTGACTGGGAGGCAACAACACTAACCACTGCACCACTGTGCTGTCTTCAAGAAAATGTTTAACAGTCATATAAGTTATACTATAGCATGTCATCCATAATATGATAAAAAAAAAGTCACACTATAGCATGTCGTCTAAAATATAATAAAAAAAAGTCATACTATAGCATGTCGTCTATAATATGATAAAAAAGTCACTATAGCGTCGTCTAAAATATGATAAAAAAAAAAAAGTCATACTATAGCATGTCATCTATAATATGATAAAAAAAAAGTCACTATAGCATGTCGTCTAAAATATGATAAAAAAAAAAGTCATATTCTAGCATGTCATCTATAATATGATAAAAAAGTCACACTATAGCATGTCGTCTATAACATGATAAAAAAAAGTCACACTATAGTATGTCGTCTATAATGTGATAAAAAGTCACACTATAGTATGTCGTCAAAAATATGATAAAAAAGTCATACTATAGCATGTCGTCTAAAATATAATAAAAAAAAGTCATATTCTAGCATGTCGTCTATAATATGATAAAAAGTCATACTATAGCATGTCGTCTAAAATATGATCAAAAAGTCACATTATAGCATGTCGTCTATAATATGATAAAAAAAAGTCATACTATAGCATGTCATCTATAATATGATAAAAAAAAGTCACTATAGCATGTCGTCTAAAATATGATAAAAAAAAAAGTCATACTATAGCATGTCATCTATAATATGATAAAAAAAAGTCACTATAGCATGTAGTCTAAAATATGATAAAAAAAAAAGTCTATAGCATGTCGTCTATAATATGATAAAAAAAAGTCACTATAGCGTCGTCTAAAATATGATTAAAAAAAAAAAGTCATACTATAGCATGTCATCTATAATATGATAAAAAAAAAGTCACTATAGCATGTCGTCTAAAATATGATAAAAAAAAAAGTCATATTCTAGCATGTCATCTATAATATGATAAAAAAGTCACACTATAGCATGTCGTCTATAACATGATAAAAAAAGTCACACTATAGTATGTCGTCTATAATGTGATAAAAAGTCACACTATAGTATGTCGTCAAAAATATGATAAAAAAGTCATACTATAGCATGTCGTCTAAAATATAATAAAAAAAGTCATATTCTAGCATGTCGTCTATAATATGATAAAAAGTCATACTATAGCATGTCGTCTAAAATATGATCAAAAAGTCACACTATAGCATGTCGTCTATAATATGATAAAAAAAAGTCATACTATAGCATGTCATCTATAATATGATAAAAAAAAGTCACTATAGCATGTCGTCTAAAATATGATAAAAGAAAAGTCATATTCTAGCATGTCATCTATAATATGATAAAAAAAAGTCACACTATAGTATGTCGTCAAAAATATGATAAAAAAAGTCATACTATAGCATGTCGTCTAAAATATAATAAAAAAAAGTCATATTCTAGCATGTCATCTATAATATGATAAAAAAGTCACATTATAGCATGTCGTCTATAACATGATAAAAAGTCATACTATAGCATGTCGTCTGAAATATGATCAAAAAGTCATACTATAGCATGTCGTCTGAAATATGATCAAAAAGTCATACTATAGCATGTCGTCTGAAATATGATCAAAAAGTCATACTATAGCATGTCGTCTATAATATGATAAAAAGTCACACTATAGCATGTCGTCCAAAATATGATCAAAAAGTCACACTATAACATGTCGTCTATAATATGTTAAAAAGTCATACTATAGCATGTCGTCTAAAATATGATCAAAAAGTCACACTATAGCATGTCGTCTAAAATATGATCAAAAAAAGTCATACTATAGCATGTCGTCTATAAAATATGATAAAAAAAAGTCACTATAGCATGTCGTCTAAAATATGATTAAAAAAAAGTCATATTCTAGCATGTCATCTATAAGATAAAAAAAAAGTCACACTATAGTATGTCGTCAAAAATATGATAAAAAAAAAGTCATACTATAGCATGTCGTCAAAAATATGATAAAAAAAAGTCACTATAGCATGTCGTCTATAATATGATAAAAAGTCACACCATAGCATGTCGTCCAAAATATGATCAAAAAGTCATACTATAGCATGTCGTCTAAAATATGACCAAAAAGTCATACTACAGCATGTCGTCTAAAATATAATAAAAAAGTCATATTCTAGCATGTCATCTATAATATGATAAAAAAGTCATACTATAGCATGTCGTCTGTAATATGATAAAAAGTCACACTATAGCATGTCGTCCAAAATATGATCAAAAAGTCATACTATAACATGTCGTCTATAATATGATAAAAAAAAGTCACACTATAGCATGTCGTCTGAAACGTGATAAAAAAGTCACACTATAGCATGTCGTCTATAATATGATAAAAAGTCATACTATAGCATGTCGTCTATAATATGATAAAAAAAAAGTCATACTATAGCATGTCATCTATTATATGATAAAAAAAAGTCACTATAGCATGTCGTCTAAAATATGATAAAAAAAGTCAAACCATAGCATGTCGTCTATAATATAATAAAAAGTCACACGATAGCATGTCCTCTAAAATATGATCAAAAAAAGTCACTATAGCATGTCGTCTATAATATGATAAAAAGTCACACTATAGCATGTCGTCCAAAATATGATCAAAAAGTCACACTATAACATGTCGTCTGAAATATGATAAAAAAGTCACATTATAGCATGTCGTCTAAAATATGATAAAAAGTCATACTATAGCATGTTGTCTGAAATATGATCAAAAAGTCATACTATAGCATGTTGTCTGAAATTTGATCAAAAAGTCATACTATAGCATGTCGTCCAAAATATGATCAAAAAGTCACACTATAACATGTCGTCTGAAATATGATAAAAAAAGTCACATTATAGCATGTCGTCTAAAATATGATAAAAAGTCATACTATAGCATGTTGTCTGAAATATGATCAAAAAGTCATACTATAGCATGTCGTCTGAAATATGATCAAAAAGTCATACTATAGCATGTCGTCTGAAATATGATAAAAAAGTCATACTATAGCATGTCATCCATAATATGATAAAAAAAAAAGTCACACTATAGCATGTCGTCTAAAATATAATAAAAAAAAGTCATACTATAGCATGTAGTCTAAAATATGATAAAAAAAAAGTCTATAGCATGTCGTCTATAATATGATAAAAAAAAGTCACTATAGCGTCGTCTAAAATATGATTAAAAAAAAAAAGTCATATTCTAGCATGTCATCTATAATATGATAAAAAAGTCACACTATAGCATGTCGTCTATAACATGATAAAAAAAGTCACACTATAGTATGTCGTCTATAATGTGATAAAAAGTCACACTATAGTATGTCGTCAAAAATATGATAAAAAAGTCATACTATAGCATGTCGTCTAAAATATAATAAAAAAAGTCATATTCTAGCATGTCGTCTATAATATGATAAAAAGTCATACTATAGCATGTCGTCTAAAATATGATCAAAAAGTCACACTATAGCATGTCGTCTATAATATGATAAAAAGTCATACCATAGCATGTCATCTATAATATGATAAAAAGTCATACTATAACATGTCGTCTGAAATATGATAAAAAAGTCACACTATAGCATGTCGTCTATAATATGATAAAAAAAAGTCATACTATAGCATGTCGTCTGAAACGTGATAAAAAAAAGTCATACTATAGCATGTCGTCTATAATATGATAAAAAAAGTCATACTATAGCATGTCGTCTATAATATGATAAAAAAGTCATACTACATGTCATCTGAAATATGATAAAAAAAAAGTCACACTATAGCATGTCGTCTATAATATGATAAAAAAGTCACACTATAGCATGTCGTCTGAAATGTGATAAAAAAGTCACACTATAGCATGTCGTCTATAATATGATAAAAAGTCATACTATAGCATGTCGTCTATAATATGATAAAAAGTCATACTATAGCATGTCGTCCAAAATATGATCAAAAAGTCACACTATAGCATGTCGTCTATAATATGATAAAAAAAAGTCATACTATAGCATGTCGTCTGAAACGTGATAAAAAAGTCACACTATAGCAGGTCGTCTATAATATGATAAAAAAGTCAAACTGTAGCATGTCATCTATAATATGATAAAAAAAAGTCACTATAGCATGTCGTCAAAAATATGATAAAAAAAATCATATTCTAGCATGTCATCTAAAATATGATTAAAAAAAAGTCATACCATAGCATGTCGTCTATAATATAATAAAAAGTCACACTATAGCATGTCGTCCAAAATATGATCAAAAAGTCACACTATAGCATGTCCTCTAAAATATGATAAAAAAGTCATACATGTCGTCTATAATATGATAAAAAGTCACACTATAGTATGTCGTCAAAAATATGATAAAAAAGTCATACTATAGCATGTCGTCTAAAATATAATAAAAAAAAGTCATATTCTAGCATGTCGTCTATAATATGATAAAAAGTCATACTATAGCATGTCGTCTAAAATATGATCAAAAAGTCACATTATAGCATGTCGTCTATAATATGATAAAAAAAAGTCATACTATAGCATGTCATCTATAATATGATAAAAAAAAGTCACTATAGCATGTCGTCTAAAATATGATAAAAAAAAAAGTCATACTATAGCATGTCATCTATAATATGATAAAAAAAAGTCACTATAGCATGTAGTCTAAAATATGATAAAAAAAAAAGTCTATAGCATGTCGTCTATAATATGATAAAAAAAAGTCACTATAGCGTCGTCTAAAATATGATTAAAAAAAAAAAGTCATACTATAGCATGTCATCTATAATATGATAAAAAAAAAGTCACTATAGCATGTCGTCTAAAATATGATAAAAAAAAAAGTCATATTCTAGCATGTCATCTATAATATGATAAAAAAGTCACACTATAGCATGTCGTCTATAACATGATAAAAAAAGTCACACTATAGTATGTCGTCTATAATGTGATAAAAAGTCACACTATAGTATGTCGTCAAAAATATGATAAAAAAGTCATACTATAGCATGTCGTCTAAAATATAATAAAAAAAGTCATATTCTAGCATGTCGTCTATAATATGATAAAAAGTCATACTATAGCATGTCGTCTAAAATATGATCAAAAAGTCACACTATAGCATGTCGTCTATAATATGATAAAAAAAAGTCATACTATAGCATGTCATCTATAATATGATAAAAAAAAGTCACTATAGCATGTCGTCTAAAATATGATAAAAGAAAAGTCATATTCTAGCATGTCATCTATAATATGATAAAAAAAAGTCACACTATAGTATGTCGTCAAAAATATGATAAAAAAAGTCATACTATAGCATGTCGTCTAAAATATAATAAAAAAAAGTCATATTCTAGCATGTCATCTATAATATGATAAAAAAGTCACATTATAGCATGTCGTCTATAACATGATAAAAAGTCATACTATAGCATGTCGTCTGAAATATGATCAAAAAGTCATACTATAGCATGTCGTCTGAAATATGATCAAAAAGTCATACTATAGCATGTCGTCTGAAATATGATCAAAAAGTCATACTATAGCATGTCGTCTATAATATGATAAAAAGTCACACTATAGCATGTCGTCCAAAATATGATCAAAAAGTCACACTATAACATGTCGTCTATAATATGTTAAAAAGTCATACTATAGCATGTCGTCTAAAATATGATCAAAAAGTCACACTATAGCATGTCGTCTAAAATATGATCAAAAAAAGTCATACTATAGCATGTCGTCTATAAAATATGATAAAAAAAAGTCACTATAGCATGTCGTCTAAAATATGATTAAAAAAAAGTCATATTCTAGCATGTCATCTATAAGATAAAAAAAAAGTCACACTATAGTATGTCGTCAAAAATATGATAAAAAAAAAGTCATACTATAGCATGTCGTCAAAAATATGATAAAAAAAAGTCACTATAGCATGTCGTCTATAATATGATAAAAAGTCACACCATAGCATGTCGTCCAAAATATGATCAAAAAGTCATACTATAGCATGTCGTCTAAAATATGACCAAAAAGTCATACTACAGCATGTCGTCTAAAATATAATAAAAAAGTCATATTCTAGCATGTCATCTATAATATGATAAAAAAGTCATACTATAGCATGTCGTCTGTAATATGATAAAAAGTCACACTATAGCATGTCGTCCAAAATATGATCAAAAAGTCATACTATAACATGTCGTCTATAATATGATAAAAAAAAGTCACACTATAGCATGTCGTCTGAAACGTGATAAAAAAGTCACACTATAGCATGTCGTCTATAATATGATAAAAAGTCATACTATAGCATGTCGTCTATAATATGATAAAAAAAAAGTCATACTATAGCATGTCATCTATTATATGATAAAAAAAAGTCACTATAGCATGTCGTCTAAAATATGATAAAAAAAGTCAAACCATAGCATGTCGTCTATAATATAATAAAAAGTCACACGATAGCATGTCCTCTAAAATATGATCAAAAAAAGTCACTATAGCATGTCGTCTATAATATGATAAAAAGTCACACTATAGCATGTCGTCCAAAATATGATCAAAAAGTCACACTATAACATGTCGTCTGAAATATGATAAAAAAGTCACATTATAGCATGTCGTCTAAAATATGATAAAAAGTCATACTATAGCATGTTGTCTGAAATATGATCAAAAAGTCATACTATAGCATGTTGTCTGAAATTTGATCAAAAAGTCATACTATAGCATGTCGTCCAAAATATGATCAAAAAGTCACACTATAACATGTCGTCTGAAATATGATAAAAAAAGTCACATTATAGCATGTCGTCTAAAATATGATAAAAAGTCATACTATAGCATGTTGTCTGAAATATGATCAAAAAGTCATACTATAGCATGTCGTCTGAAATATGATCAAAAAGTCATACTATAGCATGTCGTCTGAAATATGATAAAAAAGTCATACTATAGCATGTCATCCATAATATGATAAAAAAAAAAGTCACACTATAGCATGTCGTCTAAAATATAATAAAAAAAAGTCATACTATAGCATGTAGTCTAAAATATGATAAAAAAAAAGTCTATAGCATGTCGTCTATAATATGATAAAAAAAAGTCACTATAGCGTCGTCTAAAATATGATTAAAAAAAAAAAGTCATATTCTAGCATGTCATCTATAATATGATAAAAAAGTCACACTATAGCATGTCGTCTATAACATGATAAAAAAAGTCACACTATAGTATGTCGTCTATAATGTGATAAAAAGTCACACTATAGTATGTCGTCAAAAATATGATAAAAAAGTCATACTATAGCATGTCGTCTAAAATATAATAAAAAAAGTCATATTCTAGCATGTCGTCTATAATATGATAAAAAGTCATACTATAGCATGTCGTCTAAAATATGATCAAAAAGTCACACTATAGCATGTCGTCTATAATATGATAAAAAGTCATACCATAGCATGTCATCTATAATATGATAAAAAGTCATACTATAACATGTCGTCTGAAATATGATAAAAAAGTCACACTATAGCATGTCGTCTATAATATGATAAAAAAAAGTCATACTATAGCATGTCGTCTGAAACGTGATAAAAAAAAGTCATACTATAGCATGTCGTCTATAATATGATAAAAAAAGTCATACTATAGCATGTCGTCTATAATATGATAAAAAAGTCATACTACATGTCATCTGAAATATGATAAAAAAAAAGTCACACTATAGCATGTCGTCTATAATATGATAAAAAAGTCACACTATAGCATGTCGTCTGAAATGTGATAAAAAAGTCACACTATAGCATGTCGTCTATAATATGATAAAAAGTCATACTATAGCATGTCGTCTATAATATGATAAAAAGTCATACTATAGCATGTCGTCCAAAATATGATCAAAAAGTCACACTATAGCATGTCGTCTATAATATGATAAAAAAAAGTCATACTATAGCATGTCGTCTGAAACGTGATAAAAAAGTCACACTATAGCAGGTCGTCTATAATATGATAAAAAAGTCAAACTGTAGCATGTCATCTATAATATGATAAAAAAAAGTCACTATAGCATGTCGTCAAAAATATGATAAAAAAAATCATATTCTAGCATGTCATCTAAAATATGATTAAAAAAAAGTCATACCATAGCATGTCGTCTATAATATAATAAAAAGTCACACTATAGCATGTCGTCCAAAATATGATCAAAAAGTCACACTATAGCATGTCCTCTAAAATATGATAAAAAAGTCATACATGTCGTCTATAATATGATAAAAAGTCACACTATAGCATGTCGTCTAAAATATGATCAAAAAAAGTCATACTATAACATGTCGTCTGAAATATGATAAAAAAAAGTCACACTATAGCATGTCGTCTATAATATGATAAAAAAGTCATACTATAGCATGTCGTCTAAAATATGATAAAAAAAAGTCACACTATAGCATGTCGTCTATAATATGATAAAAAAGTCATACTATAGCATGTCGTCTAAAATATGATTAAAAAAAAAGTCACACTGTAGCATGTCGTCTATAATATGATAAAAAGTCATACTATAGTATGTCGTCTATAATATGATAAAAAAGTCATACTGTAGCATGTCATCTATAATATGATTAAAAAAAAGTCACTATAGCATGTCGTCTAAAATATAATAAAAAAAGTCATATTCTAGCATGTCATCTATAATATGATAAAAAAAAAAGTCACTATAGCATGTCTAAAATATGATTAAAAAAAGTCATACCATAGCATGTCGTCTGAAATATGATAAAAAAAAGTCACATTATAGCATGTCGTCTATAACATGATAAAAAGTCATACTATAGCATGTCGTCTGAAATATGATCAAAAAGTCATACTATAGCATGTCGTCTATAATATGATAAAAAGTCACACTATAGCATGTCGTCCAAAATATGATCAAAAAGTCACACTATAACATGTCGTCTATAATATGATAAAAAGTCATACCATAGCATGTCATCTATAATATGATAAAAAGTCATACTATAACATGTCGTCTGAAATATGATAAAAAAGTCATACTATAGCATGTCGTCTATAATATGATAAAAAAGTCATACTATAGCATGTCGTCTATAATATGATAAAAAAGTCACACTATAGCATGTCGTCTGAAACGTGATAAAAAAGTCACACTATAGCATGTCGTCTATAATATGATAAAAAGTCATACTATAGCATGTCGTCTATAATATGATAAAAAAAAGTCACTATAGCATGTCGTCCAAAATATGATAAAAAAAATCATATTCTAGCATGTCATCTATAATATGATAAAAAAAAGTCATTATAGCATGTCCTCTAAAATATGATAAAAAAAAGTCATTCTAGCATGTCATCTATAATATGATAAAAAAAAAAGTCACTATAGCATGTCGTCTATAATATGATAAAAAGTCACACCATAGCATGTCGTCCAAAATATGATCAAAAAGTCATACTATAGCATGTCGTCTATAATATGATAAAAAGTCATACTATAGCATGTCGTCTAAAATATGATAAAAAGTCATACTACAGCATGTCGTCTAAAATATAATAAAAAAGTCATATTCTAGCATGTCATCTATAATATGATAAAAAAGTCATACTATAGCATGTCGTCTGTAATATGATAAAAAGTCACACTATAGCATGTCGTCCAAAATATGATCAAAAAGTCATACTATAGCATGTCGTCTATAATATGATAAAAAGTCATACTACAGCATGTCGTCTAAAATATAATAAAAAAGTCATATTCTAGCATGTCATCTATAATATGATAAAAAAGTCATACTATAGCATGTCGTCTGTAATATGATAAAAAGTCACACTATAGCATGTCGTCCAAAATATGATCAAAAAGTCACACTATAACATGTCGTCTATAATATGATAAAAAAAAGTCACACTATAGCATGTCGTCTGAAACGTGATAAAAAAGTCACACTATAGCATGTCGTCTATAATATGATAAAAAGTCATACTATAGCATGTCGTCTATATGATAAAAAAAAAAGTCATACTGTAGCATGTCATCTATAATATGATAAAAAAAAGTCACTATAGCATGTCGTCTGAAATATGATAAAAAAAGTCACATTATAGCATGTCGTCTATAACATGATAAAAAGTCATACTATAGCATGTCGTCTGAAATATGATAAAAAAGTCATACTATAGCATGTCGTCTATAATATGATAAAAAGTCACACTATAGCATGTCGTCAAAAATATGATAAAAAAAAGTCATACCATAGCATGTCGTCTATAATATAATAAAAAGTCACACTATAGCATGTCGTCCAAAATATGATCAAAAATTCACACTATAGCATGTCGTCTATAATATGATAAAAAAAAGTCATACTATAGCATGTCATCTATAATATGATAAAAAAGTCACTATAGCATGTCGTCTAAAATATGATAAAAAAAAAAGTCTTATTCTAGCATGTCATCTATAATATGATAAAAAAAAAAGTCACTATAGCATGTCGTCTAAAATATAATAAAAAAGTCATATTCTAGCATGTCATCTATAATATGATAAAAAAAAAGTCACTATAGCATGTCTAAAATATGATTAAAAAAAGTCATACCATAGCATGTCGTCTGAAATATGATTAAAAAAAGTCACATTATAGCATGTCGTCTATAACATGATAAAAAGTCATACTATAGCATGTCGTCTGAAATATGATCAAAAAGTCACACTATAGCATGTCGTCTATAATATGATAAAAAGTCACACTATAGCATGTCGTCCAAAATATGATCAAAAAGTCACACTATAACATGTCGTCTATAATATGATAAAAAGTCATACCATAGCATGTCATCTATAATATGATAAAAAGTCATACTATAACATGTCGTCTGAAATATGATAAAAAAGTCATACTATAGCATGTCGTCTATAATATGATAAAAAAGTCATACTATAGCATGTCGTCTATAATATGATAAAAAAGTCACACTATAGCATGTCGTCTGAAACGTGATAAAAAAGTCACACTATAGCATGTCGTCTATAATATGATAAAAAGTCATACTATAGCATGTCGTCTATAATATGATAAAAAAAAGTCACTATAGCATGTCGTCCAAAATATGATAAAAAAAATCATATTCTAGCATGTCATCTATAATATGATAAAAAAAAAGTCACTATAGCATGTCCTCTAAAATATGATAAAAAAAAAGTCATTCTAGCATGTCATCTATAATATGATAAAAAAAAAAGTCACTATAGCATGTCGTCTATAATATGATAAAAAGTCACACCATAGCATGTCGTCCAAAATATGATCAAAAAGTCATACTATAGCATGTCGTCTAAAATATAATAAAAAAGTCATATTCTAGCATGTCATCTATAATATGATAAAAAAGTCATACTATAGCATGTCGTCTGTAATATCATAAAAAGTCACACTATAGCATGTCGTCCAAAATATGATCAAAAAGTCACACTATAACATGTCGTCTATAATATGATAAAAAAAAGTCACACTATAGCATGTCGTCTGAAACGTGATAAAAAAGTCACACTATAGCATGTCGTCTATAATATGATAAAAAGTCATACTATAGCATGTCGTCTATAATATGATAAAAAAAAGTCATACTGTAGCATGTCATCTATAATATGATAAAAAAAAGTCACTATAGCATGTCGTCTAAAATATGATAAAAAAAAAGTCATACCATAGCATGTCGTCTATAATATAATAAAAAGTCACACGATAGCATGTCCTCTAAAATATGATCAAAAAAAGTCATACTATAGCATGTCGTCTATAATATGATAAAAAGTCACACTATAGCATGTCGTCCAAAATATGATCAAAAAGTCACACTATAACATGTCGTCTATAATATGATAAAAAGTCATACTATAGCATGTCGTCTAAAATATGATCAAAAAGTCACACTATAGCATGTTGTCTGAAATATGATTAAAAAAAAAGTCATACTATAGCATGTCTAAAATATGATTAAAAAAAAGTCATACCATAGCATGTCGTCTGAAATATGATAAAAAAAGTCACATTATAGCATGTCGTCTATAACATGATAAAAAGTCATACTATAGCATGTCGTCTGAAATATGATAAAAAAGTCATACTATAGCATGTCGTCTATAATATGATAAAAAGTCACACTATAGCATGTCGTCAAAAATATGATAAAAAAAAGTCATACCATAGCATGTCGTCTATAATATAATAAAAAGTCACACTATAGCATGTCGTCCAAAATATGATCAAAAATTCACACTATAGCATGTCGTCTATAATATGATAAAAAAAAGTCATACTATAGCATGTCATCTATAATATGATAAAAAAGTCACTATAGCATGTCGTCTAAAATATGATAAAAAAAAAGTCTTATTCTAGCATGTCATCTATAATATGATTAAAAAAAAAGTCACACTATAGTATGTCGTCAAAAATATGATAAAAAAGTCATACTATAGCATGTCGTCTAAAATATAATAAAAAAAAAGTCATATTCTGGCATGTCATCTATAATATGATGAAAAAAAGTCACTATAGCATGTCTAAAATATGATTAAAAAAAAGTCATACCATAGCATGTCGTCTGAAATATGATAAAAAAAAGTCACATTATAGCATGTCGTCTATAACATGATAAAAAGTCATACTATAGCATTTCGTCTATAATATGATAAAAAAAAAGTCATACTGTAGCATGTCATCTATAATATGATAAAAAAAAGTCACTATAGCATGTCGTCTAAAATATGATAAAAAGTCACACTATAGCATGTCGTCCAAAATATGATCAAAAAGTCACACTATAACATGTCGTCTATAATATGATAAAAAGTCATACTATAGCATGTCGTCTATAATATGATAAAAAAAAGTCACTATAGCATGTCGTCTAAAATATGATTACAAAAAAAGTCATATTCTAGCATGTCATCTATAATATGATAAAAAAAAGTCACACTATAGTATGTCGTCAAAAATATGATAAAAAAGTCATACTATAGCATGTCGTCTAAAATATGATTAAAAAAAAAGTCATATTCTAGCATGTCATCTATAATATGATGAAAAAAAGTCACTATAGCATGTCTAAAATAGGATTAAAAAAAAGTCATACCATAGCATGTCGTCTGAAATATGATAAAAAAGTCACATTATAGCATGTCGTCTATAACATGATAAAAAGTCATACTATAGCATTTCGTCTATAATATGATAAAAAAAGTCATACTGTAGCATGTCATCTATAATATGATAAAAAAAAAGTCACTATAGCATGTCGTCTAAAATATGATAAAAAAAAGTCATACCATAGCATGTCGTCTATAATATAATAAAAAGTCACACGATAGCATGTCGTCCAAAATATGATCAAAAAGTCACACTATAACATGTCGTCTATAATATGATAAAAAGTCATACTATAGCATGTCGTCTATAATATGATAAAAAAAGTCACTATAGCATGTCGTCTGAAATATGATTACAAAAAAAGTCATATTCTAGCATGTCATCTATAATATGATAAAAAAAAGTCACACTATAGTATGTCGTCAAAAATATGATAAAAAAGTCATACTATAGCATGTCGTCTAAAATATGATTAAAAAAAAAGTCATATTCTAGCATGTCATCTATAATATGATGAAAAAAAGTCACTATAGCATGTCTAAAATAGGATTAAAAAAAAGTCATACCATAGCATGTCGTCTGAAATATGATAAAAAAGTCACATTATAGCATGTCGTCTATAACATGATAAAAAGTCATACTATAGCATGTCATCTATAATATGATAAAAAGTCACACTATAGCATGTCGTCTATAATATGATAAAAAAGTCACACTATCGCATGTCGTCTATAATATGATAAAAAAGTCACACTATAGCATGTCGTCTGAAACGTGATAAAAAAGTCACACTATAGCATGTCGTCTATAACATGATAAAAAAGTCATACTATAGCATGTCGTCTATAATATGATAAAAAGTCACACTATAGCATGTCGTCTATAACATGATAAAAAAGTCATACTATAGCATGTCGTCTATAATATGATAAAAAGTCATACTATAGCATGTCGTCTAAAATATGATCAAAAAGTCACACTATAGCATGTCATCTATAATATGATAAAAAAAAAATCACTATAGCATGTCTAAAATATGATTAAAAAAAAAGTCATACCATAGCATGTCGTCTATAATATAATAAAAAGTCACACTATAGCATGTCGTCTATAATATGATAAAAAAAAAGTCATACTATAGCATATCGTCTAAAATATAATAAAAAAAGTCATATTCTAGCATGTCATCTATAATATGATAAAAAAGTCACACTATAGCATGTCGTCTGAAATATGATAAAAAAGTCACATTATAGCATGTCGTCTGAAACGTGATAAAAAGTCATACTATAGCATGTCGTCTATAATATAATAAAAAGTCACACTATAGCATGTCGTCCAAAATATGATCAAAAAGTCACACTATAGCATGTCGTCTATAATATGATAAAAAAAAGTCATACTATAGCATGTCGTCTGAAACGTGATAAAAAAGTCACACTATAGCAGGTCGTCTATAATATGATAAAAAAGTCAAACTGTAGCATGTCATCTATAATATGATAAAAAAAAAGTCACTATAGCATGTCGTCAAAAATATGATAAAAAAAATCATATTCTAGCATGTCATCTAAAATATGATTAAAAAAAAAAGTCATACCATAGCATGTCGTCTATAATATAATAAAAAGTCACACTATAGCATGTCGTCCAAAATATGATCAAAAAAAGTCGCACTATAGCATGTCGTCTATAATATGATAAAAAAGTCATACTATAGCATGTCGTCTAAAATATGATTAAAAAAAAGTCACACTATAGCATGTCGTCTATAATATGATAAAAAGTCATACTATAGTATGTCATCTATAATATGATAAAAAAAAGTCACTATAGCATGTCGTCTAAAATATAATAAAAAAAAGTCATATTCTAGCATGTCATCTATAATATGATAAAAAAAGTCTCTATAGCATGTCTAAAATATGATTAAAAAAAAGTCATACCATAGCATGTCGTCTGAAATATGATAAAAAAGTCACATTATAGCATGTCGTCTATAATATGATAAAAAAAAAGTCACACTATAGCATGTCGTCTATAATATGATAAAAAAGTCACATTATAGCATGTCGTCTATAATATGATAAAAAAAGTCACACTATAGCATGTCGTCTATAACATGATAAAAAGTCATACTATAGCATGTCGTCTGAAATATGATCAAAAAGTCATACTATAGCATGTCGTCTATAATATGATAAAAAGTCACACTATAGCATGTCGTCCAAAATATGATCAAAAAGTCACACTATAACATGTCGTCTATAATATGATAAAAAGTCATACCATAGTATGTCATCTATAATATGATAAAAAGTCATACTATAACATGTCGTCTGAAATATGATAAAAAAGTCATACTATAGCATGTCGTCTATAATATGATAAAAAAGTCACACTATAGCATGTCGTCTGAAATGTGATAAAAAAGTCACACTATAGCATGTCGTCTATAATATGATAAAAAGTCATACTATAGCATGTCGTCTATAATATGATAAAAAAGTCATACTATAGCATGTCGTCCAAAATATGATCAAAAAGTCACACTATAGCATGTCGTCTATAATATGATAAAAAAAAGTCATACTATAGCATGTCGTCTATAACATGATAAAAAAGTCATACTATAGCATGTCGTCTATAATATGATAAAAAGTCACACTATAGCATGTCGTCTATAACATGATAAAAAAGTCATACTATAGCATGTCGTCTATAATATGATAAAAAGTCATACTATAGGATGTCGTCTATAACATGATAAAAAAGTCATACTATAGCATGTCGTCTATAATATGATAAAAAGTCACACTATAGCATGTCGTCTATAACATGATAAAAAAGTCATACTATAGCATGTCGTCTATAATATGATAAAAAGTCACACTATAGCATGTCGTCTATAACATGATAAAAAAGTCATACTATAGCATGTCGTCTATAATATGATAAAAAGTCACACTATAGCATGTCGTCTATAACATGATAAAAAAGTCATACTATAGCATGTCGTCTATAATATGATAAAAAGTCATACTATAGCATGTCGTCTAAAATATGATCAAAAAGTCACACTATAGCATGTCATCTATAATATGATAAAAAAAAAATCACTATAGCATGTCTAAAATATGATTAAAAAAAAAGTCATACCATAGCATGTCGTCTATAATATAATAAAAAGTCACACTATAGCATGTCGTCTATAATATGATAAAAAAAAGTCATACTATAGCATATCGTCTAAAATATAATAAAAAAAGTCATATTCTAGCATGTCATCTATAATATGATAAAAAAGTCACACTATAGCATGTCGTCTGAAATATGATAAAAAAGTCACATTATAGCATGTCGTCTGAAACGTGATAAAAAGTCATACTATAGCATGTCGTCTATAATATAATAAAATGTCACACTATAGCATGTCGTCCAAAATATGATCAAAAAGTCACACTATAGCATGTCGTCTATAATATGATAAAAAAAAGTCATACTATAGCATGTCATCTATAATATAATAAAAAGTCACACTATAGCAGGTCGTCCAAAATATGATCAAAAAGTCACACTATAGCATGTCGTCTATAATATGATAAAAAAAGTCATACTATAGCATGTCGTCCAAAATATGATCAAAAAGTCACACTATAGCATGTCGTCTATATAATGATAAAAAAAAGTCATACTATAGCATGTCGTCTGAAACGTGATAAAAAAGTCACACTATTGCAGGTCGTCTATAATATGATAAAAAAGTCAAACTGTAGCATGTCATCTATAATATGATAAAAAAAAAGTCACTATAGCATGTCGTCAAAAATATGATAAAAAAAATCATATTCTAGCATGTCATCTAAAATATGATTAAAAAAAAAAGTCATACCATAGCATGTCGTCTATAATATAATAAAAAGTCACACTATAGCATGTCGTCCAAAATATGATCAAAAAAAGTCACACTATAGCATGTCGTCTATAATATGATAAAAAAGTCATACTATAGCATGTCGTCTAAAATATGATTAAAAAAAAGTCACACTATAGCATGTCGTCTATAATATGATAAAAAGTCATACTATAGTATGTCGTCTATAATATGATAAAAAAGTCATACCGTAGCATGTCATCTATAATATGATAAAAAAAAGTCACTATAGCATGTCGTCTAAAATATAATAAAAAAAGTCATATTCTAGCATGTCATCTATAATATGATAAAAAAAAGTCACTATAGCATGTCTAAAATATGATTAAAAAAAAGTCATACCATAGCATGTCGTCTGAAATATGATAAAAAAGTCACATTATAGCATGTCGTCTATAATATGATAAAAAAAAGTCACACTATAGCATGTCGTCTATAATATGATAAAAAAGTCACATTATAGCATGTCGTCTATAATATGATAAAAAAAAGTCACACTATAGCATGTCGTCTATAACATGATAAAAAGTCATACTATAGCATGTCGTCTATAATATGATAAAAAGTCACACTATAGCATGTCGTCCAAAATATGATCAAAAAGTCACACTATAACATGTCGTCTATAATATGATAAAAAGTCATACCATAGCATGTCATCTATAATATGATAAAAAGTCATACTATAACATGTCGTCTGAAATATGATAAAAAAGTCATACTATAGCATGTCGTCTATAATATGATAAAAAAGTCACACTATAGCATGTCGTCTGAAATGTGATAAAAAAGTCACACTATAGCATGTCGTCTATAATATGATAAAAAGTCATACTATAGCATGTCGTCTATAATATGATAAAAAAGTCATACTATAGCATGTCGTCCAAAATATGATCAAAAAGTCACACTATAGCATGTCGTCTATAATATGATAAAAAAAAAGTCATACTATAGCATGTCGTCTGAAACGTGATAAAAAAGTCACACTATAGCAGGTCGTCTATAATATGATAAAAAAAGTCATACTGTAGCATGTCATCTATAATATGATAAAAAAAAGTCACTATAGCATGTCGTCAAAAATATGATAAAAAAAATCACATTCTAGCATGTCATCTAAAATATGATTAAAAAAAAGTCATACCATAGCATGTCGTCTATAATATAATAAAAAGTCACACTATAGCATGTCGTCCAAAATATGATCAAAAAGTCACACTATAGCATGTCCTCTAAAATATGATAAAAAAGTCATACATGTCGTCTATAATATGATAAAAAGTCACACTATATCATGTCCTCTAAAATATGATCAAAAAAAGTCATACTATAACATGTCGTCTGAAATATGATAAAAAAAAGTCACACTATAGCATGTCGTCTATAATATGATAAAAAGTCATACTATAGCATGTCGTCTAAAATATGATAAAAAAAAAAGTCACACTATAGCATGTCGTCTATAATATGATAAAAAAGTCATACTATAGCATGTCGTCTAAAATATGATAAAAAAAAGTCACACTATAGCATGTCGTCTATAATATGATAAAAAAAGTCATACTATAGCATGTCGTCTAAAATATGATAAAAAAAAAAGTCACACTATAGCATGTCGTCTATAATATGATAAAAATTCATACTATAGTATGTCGTCTATAATATGATAAAAAAGTCATACTGTAGCATGTCATCTATAATATGATAAAAAAAAAAGTCACTATAGCATGTCGTCTAAAATATAATAAAAAAAAGTCATATTCTAGCATGTCATCTATAATATGATAAAAAAAAAGTCACTATAGCATGTCTAAAATATGATTAAAAAAAGTCATACCATAGCATGTCGTCTGAAATATGATAAAAAAGTCACATTATAGCATGTCGTCTATAACATGATAAAAAGTCATACTATAGCATGTCGTCTGAAATATGATCAAAAAGTCATACTATAGCATGTCGTCTATAATATGATAAAAAGTCACACTATAGCATGTCGTCCAAAATATGATCAAAAAGTCACACTATAACATGTCGTCTATAATATGATAAAAAGTCATACCATAGCATGTCATCTATAATATGATAAAAAGTCATACTATAACATGTCGTCTGAAATATGATAAAAAAGTCATACTATAGCATGTCGTCTATAATATGATAAAAAAGTCATACTATAGCATGTCGTCTATAATATGATAAAAAAGTCACACTATAGCATGTCGTCTGAAACGTGATAAAAAAGTCACACTATAGCATGTCGTCTATAATATGATAAAAAGTCATACTATAGCATGTCGTCTATAATATGATAAAAAAAAGTCACTATAGCATGTCGTCCAAAATATGATAAAAAAAATCATATTCTAGCATGTCATCTATAATATGATAAAAAAAAAAGTCACTATAGCATGTCCTCTAAAATATGATAAAAAAGTCATACTATAGCATGTCGTCTATAATATGATAAAAAGTCACACTATAGCATGTCGTCTATAATATAATAAAAAGTCATACTATAGCATGTCGTCCAAAATATGATCAAAAAGTCATATTATAGCATGTCGTCTATAATATGATAAAAAGTCACACTATAGCATGTCCTCTAAAATATGATAAAAAAAAAGTCACACTATAGCATGTCGTCTATAATATGACAAAAAAGTCATACTATAGCATGTTGTCTATAATATGATAAAAAGTCATACTATAACATGTCGTCTGAAATATGATAAAAAAGTCACACTATAGCATGTCCTCTAAAATATGATAAAAAAGTCACACTATAGCATGTCGTCTATAATATGACAAAAAAGTCATACTATAGCATGTCGTCTATAATATGATAAAAAGTCATACTATAACATGTCGTCGGAAATATGATAAAAAAGTCACATTATAGCATGTCGTCTAAAATATGATAAAAAAAAGTCATACTATAGCATGTTGTCTATAATATGACAAAAAATTCATACTATAGCATGTCGTCTATAATATGACAAAAAAGTCACACTGTAGCATGTCGTCTAAAATGACGTGACGTTAAGTAACAACAAACACAGTTAACTACCAACAACTACTCATGACTACTCTGAGCTAGTTGCAAAAACATTGCTACCTTGTGACCAATCTCTACTAACCTGAAGTCACCAACAACCTGGAACGACTGTTATTATAATCAGATTACCAGAATAACCAGAAAACGGATTATCTGTCGGATAGCCAACATGCCTGAGGTCAAAGGTCGGCAACAGTTTAGGGAGTAAAATAAGTCAGATCTGTTTGAAACAGGTTCAGCTCAGAAACCTCTAAACTCTCCAGAAGGTCAAAGGTTACTGTCACTGACATCATCATGTTTCTGTCCATCATTCGGCTCCATCTTCCACGTGGTCACATCCTGAATGTAACTGTTCTGATTGGAGAGATCTTCTATGTCGGGTTCAACGTCTGTGAAGCATCCTCTGTTGTCATGGCAACAACTCTGTGTTCTATCAGATTCATCAAGTCTTCACTACAGATGTGATGTGAGTCTGACAGACATGGAGGAAACTGACAGCTGAGGAGGAAGACGAGGAGGAGGAGAAAGAGGAGGAGGAAAAGGAGGACCAGTAGGAAGAGGAGGAGGAGGAGTGTTGGGTCAGTGTAGATTGCCTGCAGTCAGGTGACTCCACAGAAGAGGAAGTTCATGGACAGAAAGGTCCTGAAATGTCACGTCTTTAATCAGCTGCTTTGAGATCAGCAGTGACTCATTGATTCAACCAATCACTGATCAGTCGGTCAGCAGGTGGACATCATATGAGACGGATCCCGGATCAGGTCTGTGAAGGCTGCTGTGGTTCCATGGGTCCTGATGATTCAGGTGACCTTTGATCTTTCCTCCAGCTGTGCTGCTTTTTTCTGAAGAAAAGGTCAATGGTCACCATGGTGTTTGTCTATCACAGAGCATCTCGACCTCAAACAGCAGGACGGTGTGACATCATCATCTTCATCTCCCGCCCCGAGTCTCACCTCTCAGGCAGCCAATCATGCCTTTGAAGGTTATTCTGAAGAAATCCTCTGAGTGGAGTCCAAAGTGTTCATAACAGGACCAGGACCAAGAACAGGTTCAGGACCAGGACCAGGACCAGGACCAAGAACAGGACCAGGACAAGGACCAGGAACAGTACCAGGACTAGTATTAGGACCAGGACTAGGACTAGGACCAGTACTTAGACCAGGACCAGGACCAAGAACAGGTCCAGGTCCAGGACCAGGACCAGGACCAGTACTAGGATCAGAACCAGGACCATTACCAGGACCAAGAACAGGTACAGGTACAGGACCAGGACCAGGACCGGGACCAGTATGAGGACCAAAGATCATGAACCACGACCAAGTAAAAGTATTTGTATACTTGAAGTATTCAAAGTAAAGTCCCCGTATACTTGAAGTATTCAAAGTAAGTTCCCCATATATTTGAATTATTCACAGTGAGTATTCGTCCTGCAGAGTACTTCATGTGTGCTGCTGAGCTGCAGGTTTGATTTCCTTTGATCAGAATGATTGACGACACCTAGAGGTCACACGTCTATTAGACACTTTGGCCTGTCGCCATTTAAAGGAAACAAAACCACACGAAACCAAACAAAAGCCATCGTTTCATAACTTTGTCATCTTCTGGATTCCAATACCGTATAGCAGTTTGTGTCTAATGCCACCAAATTATGACCTTTGTCATATGATGTGTGTAATTGCCACACGGAGACAGCGTGTAATAGATATGTTCATCCACTACAGGACTACAGCAATTATTTCATCTGCTGTAGGGTTATATGTAATTATTTATCTGTTATTTACAATCAGTTTTAAAGACCTAGTGATGCTGTGTAAAATGTAAATAAAAACAGAATGTGATGATATCCAAATCAAGTAAACTCATATTTAATATAAAATGGACCAAAGACAATATATCAAATTTTGAAACTGAGACTTTTTTTTAAAAAAAATTATAAAAACATCTACTCATTTTCAATTTGATGTCAGCAACACGTCTATATAAGTTGTTACAGGATCATGTTCACCACCTGATAGAGGATTTCAGCTGCTCAACAGTTCAGGGTCTCCTTTGTTGTATTGTTCATGTCCTGATGCTCCAGATGTTTTCAATGATTGACAGGTCTGGACTGCAGGAGGCCAGTTTATCAGCAGACTCTTCTACTAGAGAACCATGCTGTTGGAATACGTGCAGAATGTGGTTGGACGTTGTTCGGCTGAAATAAACAAGACCTTCCCTGAAAGAGACGTTGTCTGGATGGCAGCATATGTTGCTCCAAAACCTGAATATATCATTCAGCATTAATGGTGCTGATAACAAGCTGGATGGTCCCTCTCCTCTTTAACCTGGAGGATGCAGCGTCCATGATTTCCAAACAGAATCTCAGATTGTGATCCATCAGACCTCAGGACAGTTGTCCACTTCACCTCAGTCCATCTTCAATGATCTCGGTCCAGAGAAGGCGGCGGTGTTTCTGGATCATGTTTCTATCTGGTTTCTTCTTTGAAGAGTTTTAACATCATTTGTGGACGCAGCGATGAACTGTGTTCACAGACGATGGTTTTCACAAGTGTTCCTGAGCCCATGCAGTGATTTCCACTTCAGAATAGTGTGTTTTTAATGCAGTGCTGTCTGAGACAGATGATGTCAGGTGTTAACAGATGATGTCAGGTGATGACAGGTGATGTTAGGTGATGTCAGGTGATGACAGGTGATGTCAGGTGATGACAGGTGATGTCAGGTGATTACAGGTGATGACAGGTGATGTCAGGCGATGTCAGGTGATGACAGGTGATGACAGGTGATGACAGGTGATGTCAGGTGATTACAGATGATGACAGGTGATGTCAGGCGATATCAGGTGATGACAGGGGATGTCAGGTGATAACAGGTGATGTCAGATGATGACAGGTGATGTCAGGTGATGTCAGGTGATGTCAGGTGATGTCAGGTGATGACAGGTGATGTCAGGTGATGACAGGTGATGTCAGGTGATGTCAGGTGATGACAGGTGATGTCAGGTGATGACAGGTGATGTCAGGTGATGTCAGGTGATGACAGGTGATGTCAGGTGATGACAGGTGATGTCAGGTGATAACAGGTGATGTCAGGTGATAACAGGTGATGACAGGGGATGTCAGGTGATAACAGGTGATGTCAGATGATGACAGGTGATGTCAGGTGATGTCAGGTGATGACAGGTGATGTCAGGTGATAACAGGTGATGTCAGGTGATAACAGGTGATAACAGGGGATGTCAGGTGATGACAGGTGATGTCAGGTGATGACAGGTGATGTCAGATGATGACAGGTGATGTCAGGTGATAACAGGTGATGACAGGTGATAACAGGTGATGACAGGTGATGTCAGGTGATAATAGGTGATGACAGGTGATGTCAGGTGATGACAGGGGATGTCAGGTGATAACAGGTGATTACAGGTGATGTCAGGTGATGACCAGTGATGTCAGGTGATGTCTGTCTATGTATGTTGCTCCAAACACATTAAGGACACAAGAAGCGACTGAAGCTGAAAATTTACTGCAGACACCATAAACAATAAAACATCTGTAGGAAAGAGATAACAGAAATAATAAAACATCTGAAGGAGAGAGATAACAGAAATAATAAAACATCTGAAGGAGAGAGATAACAGAAATAATAAAACATCTGTAGGAGATAACAGAAATAATAAAACATCTGTAGGAGAGAGATAATAGAAATAATAAAACATCTGAAGGAGAGAGATAACAGAAATAATAAAACATCTGTAGGAGATAACAGAAATAATAAAACATCTGTAGGAGATAACAGAAATAATAAAACATTTGTAGGAGATAACAGAAATAATAAAACATCTGTAGGAGAGAGATAACAGAAATAATAAAACATCTGTAGGAGAGAGATAACAGAAATAACAGAAAAAGCAGACGTCAGTTTGATCTTTGGATCATTTTATTTTTTAATGATTGATGATTGTTGCTGTTCCAGTTTTTCTCAGTGAGATTTGGTTCAGATGGGAAATGTACTGTGTGTGTGTGTGTGTGTGTGTGTGTGTGTGTGTGTGCGTGTGTGTGCGTGTGTGTGCGTGTGTGTGCGTGTGTGTGCGTGTGTGTGTGTTATGTAACCGTGGCCCAGCTCTCAGCTGTGATGTTCGGAGGATGACGAATCGAAACCTCTCGGAGTGAGAATGAGCTGGATTCTCCTCAGAAAGCTTCGTCTTCCTGTTTGTGACCTCGTCGTCCTTCAGCTTCGACTCAAATGTGCTGTTTTCTTCAGAAAACAACAACGTTTATCAAACAGCAACAGGAGCCGCTGCTTCTGTTCTATTAATTATCTGATTAACCAATAACTAAAAACAACATAAACAGGTTTTAATTTCGGACAAAAACATAAACAAGACTTCTAATGATTTGCTTTTACTTTGAAGGCCACAGGAAGATTTCAGTCATGTAGGATTTCTAAACAAATCTAAACCCCCCAAAAACAAACAAATAAATGGAAACAAAGCCAATAAATAAATATGAAATAAAAACAAATATTTATTCAATCAATCAATGATTCATAATCAAAAATCAAAGCAATTCATTAAAAGAATAAAGTGCAAAATAAAATAAATACATTTCCAAATAAATAGTAAAAGTCACCTCCTCCTCCTCCACACCTCCTTATTCCCTTCCCTTCTCCTAAAGGCACCTCCTCTACATTATCCTCTTCCCTTTGACATTTTCTCTTTCATCTCTCCTCCTCCTCTCCTCTCTTCCGCCTCCTCCTCTCTTCCTCTCCTCTCTTCCAGCTCCTACTCTCCTCCTCTCCTCCTGTGCTCTCCTCTCTTCCACCTCCTCCTCTGCCCTCCTCTCCTCCTCCTCTTCTCCTCTCTTCCACCTCCTGCTCCTCTCCTCTGCACCTCCTGTTTTTGGGGACCCCCTCCCCCCCCCGCTGTCTTCGTTCCTCCTCCCTCTCTGTCTCCTCTCGGCAGCAGGAGGAGCAGCAGAGTCCTCTCAGCAGCAGCAACAGCTCGTCGGTATTTTGTCGGAGCAGCAGGAGTCACCGGAGGAGCGGCACAGCGATGCTGAGAGCGCGGCAGGATGACTTTCACCTCCTCCTCCTCCTGGTTCCGGACTCTCCTCGCCTTCCTCCTCCTGCAGCTCCTCCTCGTGCTGCCGTGTCTCCTCCACCCGCAGCCGTGCCATGTCCTGGCGCAGATCGGACACACGGTGCGCGTCGGTGCGCTCCTGCCGGCGCAACGGGCGGCTCGCGTGCAGGTCCAGGCGGCACTAAACCGCGCGGCTGCTGCGATGACTCGGGACCGGGATTGGGATCCGGACCGGGACCGGGACTCGGGGCGGGAGAGGGAGGGGGAGCGGGAGCGGATCAACTTCTTACCGTACAACCTGAGCCTGGAGCTGGTGTCCCGGCAGCTGTCCGCCGCCGACCCGGAGACTCTGCTCCGGTGTGTGTGTCAGGGTGTGGTGGTGCAGGGAGTGTCCGCCGTGCTCGCCTTCCCGCAGAGCCGCGAGGAGCTACTGCAGGTGGACTTCCTGTCCTCGTTCCTGGAGATCCCGTTCCTCAGCGTCATGGAGCACGGAGAGCCGCTGCGCGCGCAGGTACGAGTCTCTGTTTACCTCTTGACCCGGGGCGGCACGAGCCCTCCAGGGTCTGACACCGGTCCGCTCTGCTCGGTCAGTCCCGGGTTCTGTCCTGGGTTCTATCCGGGGTTCAGCCCGGGGTTCTATCCCACTCCGTGTACAGGTTTTTGGTTTTGTTGGATCTGGTTTGACCTTGACCTGTTTGATGTCTGTTTGTGTGTTTGTTTGTAGACTGAGGAAGAGTTGAACACTTCATCTCCATGTCATACTAATTGGAGCAGGGTGTTGTGCTGGTAAACAATACTAATAAACAAAACTAACAAACAATACTAATAAACAAAACTAATAAACAAAACTAACAAACAATACTAATAAGCAATACTAATTACTATATTGATGGACACTGTAAAGCATCAACAATCCTCCACACAGGCGCAACTTCATTGCTGTTTTAAACGTTATCTGCTAAAAACTTGGTGATGACCAGGTTGTTTGTCACTCTTCTTTAATCAGAAACAGCAGATTGTCTATCGTTAGCTGTTTATGTCTGACTCTTGTTGTTTGCTATAAACATGTCATGGCCGAATACAACCACCAACATGTGTTCAGTCGTACCTGAGAGGTTCCTCCGCTACATCTAGTATGAATAGTGCAACGATTTAAACAACTCCTGTTGTGTCTACCGAGAGAGGAGACAAGTTGCCTGGACCAATATGTCAGCCACTTTCCAGAGGCCAATGCAGTGTCTATGTATATATGTCTATGGGCCCCGCCCCTTGTGTGTGGACAACAGGCCCCGCCCCCTGTGTGTGGACAGCAGGCCCCGCCCCTTATGTGTGGACAGGTTGTTCAGTGTGTGTGCAACGGCTTTCGTCCTGCTGCTGTTTGTTGTTGACGTGGGAGAGTCTCTAAAGGAGCTCCAACATCTGCTCCGACACTTGGAGAGAAACCAGCTGCTGTTTGATGTTTCACCAGCCGACTGCTCATCAACAACCACTTTTTATTCTGTTTTTATTTCTGTCTTCATCTGTCTCACACGTATCTGCTACAACCCCATCTTAAACAAAAGTAGTGACGCTGTGTCGATAAAAACAGATTATGATGATTTGTAAATCATGTACACTCATATTTAATATAAAACAGACCAAAGACAAAATATAAAATGTTGAAACAGACATTTGTATTGTTTTATAAAGATATCTTCTCATGTTGAATCTGATGTCAGCAGCACGTCTCTATAAAGTTGTTCCAGGATCATGTTCACCGCTGAGCTGCATCAACTCTTCTTTTAACAACACTCTGGAAATGTTTGGGAACTGAGGAGACCAGTTTCTGGAGTTTAGAAAGTGAAATGTGGTCCCATTCTTGCCTGATATAGTATTCCAGCTGCTCAACAGTTCAGGGTCTCCTTTGTTGTATTGTTCATGTCCTGATGCTCCAGATGTTTTCAATGATTGACAGGTCTGGACTGCAGGAGGCCAGTTTATCAGCGGACTCTTCTACTAGAGAACCATGCTGTTGGAATATGTGTAGAATGTGGTTGGATGTTGTTCTGCTGAAATAAACAAGACCTTCCCTGAAAGAGACGTTGTCTGGATGGCAGCATATGTTGCTCCAAAACCTGAATATATCATTCAGAATTAATGCTTCCTTCCAGATGTTCAAGCTACCCATGCCATGTGCACTAATGCATCCCTGTACCATCACAGATGCTGGGTTTAGAACTGAGCTGATAACCAGCTGGATGGTCCCTCTCCTCTTTAACCTGGAGGATGCAGCGTCCATGATTTCCAAACAGAATCTCAGATTGTGATCCATCAGACCTCAGGACAGTTTTCCACTTCACCTCAGTCCATCTTCAACGATCTCGGTCCAGAGAAGGCGGCGGTGTTTCTGGATCATGTTTCTGTCTGGTTTCTTCTTTGGAGAGTTTTAACCTGCGTTTGTGGACGCAGCGATGAACTGTGTTCACAGACGATGGTTTTCACAAGTGTTCCTGAGCCCATGCAGTGATTTCCACTTCAGAATAGTGTCTGTTTTAGTGCAGTGCTGCCTGAAACAGGTGATGTCAGGTGATGACAGGTAATGACAGCTGATGATAGACTCTGACAGATGATGACAGACTCTAACAGATGATGACAGGTGTGATCGTCTGCTGATCTGATCAATATTATTGATGGTTGGAGCGGTGGAATCACTGATGTTCACTTTCTGCCAGATTGTTTGTGCATCTGTGTGTTTTCAGAGTTAAATTCAGCCTGACGGTGAAATAACTGAATGTTTTAATCCCTCTGAAGACGAGCAGCAGCGGATTAGTTTCCCATCATGCCTTGCTGTCTCATTGTCTGACCTTAGTAGGTCTGACGGGTTTTATTTCACCTGACGGAGACATCCAGATGAAAAACACTTACTCTGAGCCTAACAGGGACCAATGAGCTGCCAAGAGAAACTAATGGGGTTGTTTGGAAGAGGCGGAGTCTCAGATACATTCATCAAAATGTTTTGAGAGTGACTATGACATTTTGCCTCTGATTGAACAGAAAATCTCTCAGTTCTGTCTGACTGCAGGAACACGTTTGAAGTGAATCCAGCCAGTTTGTTCCTGTATTTAATCAGTCTGCTGGTTCCTCACATAGAGAGCTCACAGGAAACCAATAACACTATTTAATTCAATTCAACTTTATTTATATAGCGCCAAATCACAACATAGGTTATTTCATGGCACTTAACACATTAAAGTCCTTACAGCAAGACTTTACAATATTATACAGAGAAACCCAACAATTTAACAATTCCCACATAAGCTAGGAGAGAAAAAACTCCTCTTTAACAGCAGTTACTTTAAATAGTAACAGCAGTAACACCAGTGAAACCAGTAACACCAGTAACACCAATAACACCAGCAACACCAGTGAAACCAGTAACACCAGTGAAACCAGTAACACCAGTAACACCAGTGAAACCAGTAACAGCAGTAACACCAATAACACCAGTACCGTAACACCAGTGAAACCAGTAACACCAGTAACACCAATAACACCAGTACCGTAACACCAGTGAAACCAGTAACACCAATAACACCAGTAACACCAGCGAAACCAGTAACACCAGTGACACTAATAACACCAGCAACACCAGTGAAACCAGTAACAGCAATAACAGCAATAACACCAGTAACACCAGTAACACCAGTGAAACCAGTAACACCAGTAACAGTAATTACACCAGTGACACCAATAACACCAGTAACAGCAGTTACCAATAAGCGTTACAATGAGATGAACAATGTCTTTGTTGTTGACTCCTCCTTGTGACAAGTGTTTAGTTATTGACAAAATTATCAAAACATTAATTCATATTGAACCTCCAGATTGTAGTAATGGCTGCCTGGTTGCACATATGAGTTGACAGGTGTGTTGGATGGTATGTTGACAGGTGTGTTGGCTGGTGTTTAAACAGATATGTTGACAGGTGTGTTGACAGGTGTGTTGACAGGTATGTTGGATGGTATGTTGACAGGTGTGTTGACAGGTGTGTTGACAGGTGATGGCAGGTGAGTTGACAGGTGTGTTGACAGGTGAGTTGACAGGTGTGCTGACAGGTGAGTTGACAGGTGTGTTGACAGGTGTGTTGAAAGGTATGTTGGTAGGTACAGTATGTTGTGTTGACAGGTATGTTGGATGGGATGTTGACATGTGTGTTGACAGTTATGTTGACAGGTATGTTGACAGGTATGTTGTGTTGACAGGTATGTTGGATCGTATGTTTGATGGTATGTTGACAGGTGTGTTGACAGGTGAGTTGAAAGGTATGTGGACAGGTGTGTTGACCGGTGTGTTGACAGGTGAGTTGACAAGTGTGTTGAAAGGTGAGTTGAAAGGTATGTTGACAGGTGTTGGCAGGTGAGTTGACAGATGTGTTGACAGGTGTTGGCAGGTGAGTTGACCGGTGTGTTGACAGGTGAGTTGACAAGTGTGTTGAAAGGTGAGTTGAAAGGTATGTTGACAGGTGTGTTGACCGGTGTGTTGACAGGTGAGTTGACAAGTGTGTTGAAAGGTGAGTTGAAAGGTATGTTGACAGGTGTGTTGACCGGTGTGTTGACAGGTGAGTTGACAAGTGTGTTGAAAGGTGAGTTGAAAGGTATGTTGACAGGTGTTGGCAGGTGAGTTGACAGGTGTGTTGACAGGTGTTGGCAGGTGAGTTGACAGGTGTGTTGACAGGTGTGTTGACAGGTGAGTTGAAAGGTATGTTGACAGGTGTTGGCAGGTGTGTTGACAGGTGATGGCAGGTGAGTTGACAGGTGTGTTGACAGGTGAGTTGACAGGTGTGCTGACAGGTGAGTTGACAGGTGTGTTGACAGGTGTGTTGAAAGGTATGTTGGTAGGTACAGTATGTTGTGTTGACAGGTATGTTGGATGGGATGTTGACATGTGTGTTGACAGGTGAGTTGAAAGGTATGTTGACAGGTGTTGGCAGGTGTGTTGACAGGTGATGGCAGGTGAGTTGACAGATGTGTTGACCGGTGTGTTGACAGGTGAGTTGACAAGTGTGTTGAAAGGTGAGTTGAAAGGTATGTTGACAGGTGTGTTGACCGGTGTGTTGAAAGGTGAGTTGAAAGGTATGTTGACAGGTGTTGGCAGGTGAGTTGACAGGTGTGTTGACAGGTATGTTGTGTTGACAGGTATGTTGGATCGTATGTTTGATGGTATGTTGACAGGTGTGTTGACAGGTGAGTTGAAAGGTATGTGGACAGGTGTGTTGACCGGTGTGTTGACAGGTGAGTTGACAAGTGTGTTGAAAGGTGAGTTGAAAGGTATGTTGACAGGTGTTGGCAGGTGAGTTGACAGATGTGTTGACAGGTGTTGGCAGGTGAGTTGACCGGTGTGTTGACAGGTGAGTTGACAAGTGTGTTGAAAGGTGAGTTGAAAGGTATGTTGACAGGTGTGTTGACCGGTGTGTTGACAGGTGAGTTGACAAGTGTGTTGAAAGGTGAGTTGAAAGGTATGTTGACAGGTGTGTTGACCGGTGTGTTGACAGGTGAGTTGACAAGTGTGTTGAAAGGTGAGTTGAAAGGTATGTTGACAGGTGTTGGCAGGTGAGTTGACAGGTGTGTTGACAGGTGTTGGCAGGTGAGTTGACAGGTGTGTTGACAGGTGTGTTGACAGGTGAGTTGAAAGGTATGTTGACAGGTGTTGGCAGGTGTGTTGACAGGTGATGGCAGGTGAGTTGACAGGTGTGTTGACAGGTGAGTTGACAGGTGTGCTGACAGGTGAGTTGACAGGTGTGTTGACAGGTGTGTTGAAAGGTATGTTGGTAGGTACAGTATGTTGTGTTGACAGGTATGTTGGATGGGATGTTGACATGTGTGTTGACAGGTGAGTTGAAAGGTATGTTGACAGGTGTTGGCAGGTGTGTTGACAGGTGATGGCAGGTGAGTTGACAGATGTGTTGACCGGTGTGTTGACAGGTGAGTTGACAAGTGTGTTGAAAGGTGAGTTGAAAGGTATGTTGACAGGTGTGTTGACCGGTGTGTTGAAAGGTGAGTTGAAAGGTATGTTGACAGGTGTTGGCAGGTGAGTTGACAGGTGTGTTGACAGGTGTTGGCAGGTGAGTTGACAGGTGTGTTGACAGGTGTGTTGACAGGTGAGTTGAAAGGTATGTTGACAGGTGTTGGCAGGTGAGTTGACAGGTGTTGGCAGGTGTGTTGACAGGTGAGTTGAAAGGTATGTTGACAGGTGCTGGCAGGTGAGTTGCAGGTGAGTTGACTGGTGTGTTGACAGGTGTGTTGACAGGTGAGTTGACAGGTGAGTTGAAAGGTATGTTGACAGGTGTGTTGACAGGTGAGTTGAAAGGTATGTTAACAGGTGTTGGCAGGTGAGTTGACAGGTGTTGGCAGGTGAGTTGACTGGTGTGTTGACAGGTGTGTTGACAGGTGTTGGCAGGTGTGTTGACAGGTGAGTTGAAAGGTATGTTGACAGGTGCTGGCAGGTGAGTTGCAGGTGAGTTGACTGGTGTGTTGACAGGTGTGTTGACAGGTGAGTTGACAGGTGAGTTGACAGGTGTGTTGACAGGTGTTGGCAGGTGAGTTGACAAAAGTGTTGAAAGGTGAGTTGAAAGGTATGTTGACAGGTGTGTTGACAGGTGAGTTGAAAGGTATGTTGACAGGTGTTGGCAGGTGAGTTTACAGGTGTTGGCAGGTGAGTTGACTGGTGTGTTGACAGGTGTGTTGACAGGTGTTGGCAGGTGTGTTGACAGGTGAGTTGAAAGGTATGTTGACAGGTGCTGGCAGGTGAGTTGCAGGTGAGTTGACTGGTGTGTTGACAGGTGTGTTGACAGGTGAGTTGACAGGTGAGTTGAAAGGTATGTTGACAGGTGTTGCCAGGTGAGTTGGCAAGTGAGTTGAAATGTATGTTGACAGGTGTTGGCAGGTGAGTTGACAGGTGAGTTGACAGGTGAGTTGACAGGTGTTGGCAGGTGAGTTGACAAAAGTGTTGAAAGGTGAGTTGAAAGGTATGTTGACAGGTGTGTTGACAGGTGAGTTGAAAGGTGTTGGCAGGTGAGTTGACTTGTGTGTTGACAGGTGTTGGCAGGTGTGTTGACAGGTTTGTTGGATGGTATGTTGAGAGATATGTTGACTGGTGTATTGACCAGTATGTTGGTTAGGTTAGGTTAGGTTAGGTAGTTACTTTATTAATCCCTGAGGGGAAATTTGTTTCGCTACAGCAGCATACAGAAGCAATAAGATAATAATAGAACAATAGAAAAGCAATAAAATAGCAGTAAAATAGCAGTAAAAAATATAAAATATAAATATAAAATATAAAATGCACAGTATATACAGTACAGTATATATTTATATATATTATATATCTTGTTTTGTAAGATGGCGCTGCGCTAGCGGCAGCTTGTTACAGCAGCTCCCACCCCCCGAGTGTGTTTTATATTAAGTATTTTTTAAGCCTTTCTCCTCTTCGGAGTTGTTCTTTTTTCTGTCTCTCGTGTGTTAAGTGAACGTTCAGACAATGGACTGTAATTTTTCCACTTTTCTGGCTGGGGCCATTGTTATTGTTTACTCTCATGATCAGCTGATTGCGCTGAGTAGACCTCTACTGCTGCTGCCCGGAGCGAGGCCTGAGATCCCCGTTGAACTTCGGAGAAGACGCCGGGATTGCAGAGCTGGAGCTAAGCTGAAGGCGAAAAGGAGGAGATATAAACCATCGGTACCGGAGATCTTAATGGGGAAAGTGAGGTCGTTGGCTGACAAGACGGACGAGCTCGGCGCGCTGGTAAAGACCCAGCGGGAATACCGGGAGTGCAGCATCATGTGTTTCACCGAGACATGGCTGCACTCACATTTCCCGGACCACAGCACGGCCGTACCCGGCTTCAGGACTGTTCGGGGGGACGGAGACGTTGTTCGGAGAGGCAAGAAGAAAGGTGGAGGGATTGCAGTCTATGTGAACGAGAGGTGGTGCAATCCCGACCACGTGTGTGTGAAGGAACGTTTCTGTAGCCCGGACATTGAACTTCTAGCCGTGGGGATGCGCCCTTATTATTTGCCGAGGGAGTTCACGTCCGCCATTGTTATCGCTGTGTACGTTCCTCCATCAGCTGACGTAGAGGCAGCAGTGGACACCATCCACTCCACTGTGTCCAAACTTCAGACTAAGCATCCCGGTGCATTTTTGGCAGTTACTGGAGACTTTAACCAGTCTGGATAAAGTACTGCCAACTTTGCACCAGTATGTTAACTGCCCCACATGGAACAATAAAACTCTGGACTTACTGTATGCTAATGCCATGGATGCATACAGTACTACTGCCCTTCCCCCCCTTGGTAGATCAGACCACAACCTGGTCCTGCTGACTCCAGGTATGTTCCCCTGGTGCAGAGGCAGCCTGTGACCACCAGGACTGTGAGGAGGTGAACACAGGAGGCTAAAGATGCCCTGCAGGACTGCTTTGAGTCCACGGACTGGGATGTGCTGTGTGGGCCACATGGGGAGGATATCAACAGCATGACGGACTGTATCACAGAATACATTAAATTCTGTGAACACACCACCGTACCATCCCGGACTGGACACTGCTTCCCCAACAACAAACCGTGGATCACCAGTGACCTGAAGGTTCTTCTTAATAAGAAGAAAGCAGCCTTCAGGTCTGGGGACAGGGAGGAGCTCAGGAGAGTGCAGCGCCACCTGAAGGAGAAGATGAGGGAGTGCAACGACTCCTACAGGAGGAAGCTGGAGGCAAAACTCCAACAGAACAACGTGAGGGAGGTGTGGACCGGTATGAAGGAGATTACTGGGCTCAAGGGGAGAGAGAGACAACCAGGGGGAACCTGGAGAGGAACAACCAGGGGGAACCTGGAGAGGTCAAATGAACTAAACTGTTTCTTCAACAGGTTTAGTTCACCACTCTCATCTGTCTCCTCCACACCTTACACCTCCCAAACACCTCTGCTGCCTCCCCTCCTCCCCCCTATGCCCCCCCTGGTGAGCTGCATCGACACCTTGACCCCCCACACACACACACACACACCCCTCTCTGTGACGACTGGCCAGGTTAGGAGACAGCTGGAGAGACTCCACCAGCGCAAGGCTGCAGGGCCTGACGGCATCAGCCCGGGGGTCCTGAAGACCTGCGCCGTCCAGCTGGCTGAGGTCCTACAACACCTCTTCAACCTGAGCCTGAAGCAGGAGGAAGTCCCGGTGCTGTGGAAGACGTCCTGCCTGGTTCCTGTACCGAAGAAGACGACTCCATCTGGCCTCAACGACTACCGACCGGTTGCCCTCACATCTCATGTGATGAAGGTGCTGGAGAGGCTGGTCTTGGCCCACCTCAGGCCGCTGGTGAAATCTTCACTGGACCCTCTGCAATTTGCGTACCAACCTCATGTGGGAGTGGACGATGCCATCATCTACCTGCTGCAACGAGCTCAGTCTCACCTGGATGGAACCGGTGACTCTGTGAGAATCACTTTCTTTGATTTCTTCAGTGCATTCAACACCATCCAACCACTGCTGCAGAGTGAGAAGCTGCGGGTGGTGGGGGTGGACGCGTCCACCGTCTCCTAGATCACTGACTACCTGACAGGCAGACCACAGTTTGTCCGTCTGGGCAGTGTGCTGTCTGATACGGTGGTCAGTGGTATTGGAGTGCCTCAGGGAACTGTTCTGTCCTCCTTCCTGTTCACCTTATACACAACTGACTTCCAGTACAACTCAGAGTCCTGCCATCTGCAGAAGTTCTCTGATGACTCTGCAGTGGTAGGATGTATAAGGGATGGACGGGCGGACGAGTACAGGGCAGTAGTGGAGGACTTTGTGGAGTGGGCGGGAAGAAATCACCTGCTCCTGAACGTGGCCAAGACCAGAGAGATGGTGGTCGACTTCAGGAGGAAGATGACAGCTCCACAACCGCTGAGAGTTCTGGGAGAGGAGGTGTACACGGTGGAGGAGTACAAGTACCTGGGTGTGTCCATCGACAACAGACTGAACTGGAAGACCAACATCAACACTGTCTACAAGAAGGGGATGAGTCGACTCTTTTTCTTGAGGAAACTTCGATCCTTCAATGTGTGCAGCAAGATGTTGGAGATGTTCTACCAGTCTGTTGTGGCCAGTGCATTGTACTTCGCTGTGGTCTGCTGGGGGAGCAGCATTGGAGCCGGTGACACCAACAGACTTAACAAACTGGTTAAGAAGGCCGGCTCCATCATCGGCTACAATCTGGATAGTCTGGAAAAGGTGGTGGAGAGGAGGACGCTGAACAAACTATTATCCATATTGGATAATCCTGACCACCCCCACCACCCGCAGCTTCTCACTCAGCAGCAGTGGTTGGATGGTGTTGAATGCACTGGAGAAATCAAAGAAAGTGATTCTCACAGAGTCACCGGTTCCATCCAGGTGAGACTGAGCTCGTTGCAGCAGGTTTATGATGGCATTGTCCACTCCCACATGAGGTTGGTACGCAAATTGCAGAGGGTCCAGTGAAGATTTCACCAGCGGCCTGAGGTGGGCCAAGACCAGCCTCTCCAGCACCTTCATCACATGAGATGTGAGGGCATCTACCGGTCGGTAGTCGTTGAGGCCAGATGGAGTCGTCTTCTTCGGTACAGGAACCAGGCAGGATGTCTTCCACAGCACCGGGACTTCCTCCTGCTTCAGGCTCAGGTTGAAGAGGTGTTGTAGGACCTCAGCCAGCTGGACGGCGCAGGTCTTCAGGACCCCGGGGCTGATGCCGTCAGGCCCTGCAGCCTTGCGCTGGTGGAGTCTCTCCAGCTGTCTCCTAACCTGGCCAGTCGTCACAGAGAGGGGTGTGGGGGGGGGGGGGTCAAGGTGTCGATGCAGCTCACCAGGGGGGGCAGAGGGGGGGAGGTAGCAGAGGTGTTTGGGAGGTGTAAGGTGTGGAGGAGACAGATGAGAGTGGTGAACTAAACCTGTTGAAGAAACAGTTTAGCTCATTGTTCCTCTCCAGGTTCCCCCTGGTTGTCTCTCTCTCCCCTTGAAGCCAGTAATCTCCTTCATACCGGTCCACACCTCCCTCACGTTGTTCTGCTGGAGTTTTGCCTCCAGCTTCCTCCTGTAGGAGTCCTTGCATTCCCTCATCTTCTCCTTCAGGTGGCGCTGTACTCTCCTGAGCTCGTCCCTGTCCCCAGACTTGAAGGCTGCTTTCTTCTTATTAAGAAGAACTTTCAGGTCACTGGTGATCCACGGCTTATTGTTGGGGAAGCAGTGTACAGTCTGGGATGGAACGGTGGTGTGTTCACAGAATTTAATGTATTCTGTGATACAGTCCGTCATGCTATTGATGTCCTCCCCATGTGGTCCACACAGCACATCTCAGTCCGTAACAGTTGTGTTGACAGGTGTGTTGAGAGGTATGTTGACAGGTGTGTTGAAAGGTATGTTGACATGTGTTGGCAGGTGAGTTGACAGTTGAGTTGACAGGTGAGTTGAAAGGTTTGTTGACAGGTGTGTTGACTGGTGTGTTGACAGGTGTGTTGACAGGTGTATTGACCGCTATGTTGACAGTGGTGTTGACAGGTGTGTTGAAAGGCATGTTGACAGGTATGTTGTGTTGACAGGTATGTTGGATGGTATGTTGACAGGTGTGTTGACAGTTATGTTGACAGGTGTGTTGAGAGGTGTGTTGACAGGTATGTTGACAGGTGTGTTGACAGGTGTGTTGACAGGTATGTTGACAGGTGTGTTGACAAGTATGTTGACAGGTGTGTTGGCTGGTATGTATGTGCACTCTGGAAAATAACATAACTGTGTTCACATATGACGAGCAGGCGCGCTGTCGGACTCAGTCCAAAATCTCGTTAAGATTCCTTTGTTAGGAGACTTAACGAGATGATAAATAGCTGCTGACACTTCGGCCTCGACAGGCTCATAAACAGACTGCTGATAACATATCAGACTGAATCTAGACCAGCTGGCAAACTGATTATTAAACACACACTCACAGACACACACACACACACACACACACACACACACACACTCACACTGGACCACACTGGTAGTGACGATGTGTTCAGGTGCTGTGGGACAAACAGGAACTACCAATTTCCAATTTGTAATAAATTCAGTTCACGTTCATTCAGAGAGGATTACTGCACTCAGACACACACTCACACACTCACACTCACACTCATACACACACACACACTCACACTTACACTCATACACACTCACACACTCACACACTCACACTCACACTCATACACACTCACACACTCATACACACACTCACACACTCTCTCACACACACTCACATACACACACAGCCGTGAGCTGCCTTTAGGCTCTCAGACGTCAGTGAGCAACATTTCCAACAGATAACAGAAACAGAAATATTTATATTCAGTCTAAAACTGAAGCAGGTTTCCAATGAGACTCGCTTATTTATTCCCAGAGGATCACACACACACACACACACACACACACACACACACACACACACACACACACACACACACACACATTGAATAGCAAACTCAACCCAAATGCTGTCTTTTCTGCTCTCACCTGATTTCAAGGTCATTTGTTTCGTGGAAGAAGACGTGAAGGTTGTTGATGTTTTCCAACATGTTGTTTTGAATTTGTTCTTTTCTGATTAGTTTAGTTTTGTTTTGTTTTACTGTGTTTATTAAGTGCAGCTCATTATTTCTGTGTTGTAAACACTTCAACAGCTGGACGATCCCACCCAAAGAACAACAGACATTTACAGAAACTGTACTGTGGTGGGTGGAGGTTAGCTCCTCCCCTGGTGGGTGGAGGTTAGCTCATCCCTCTGCCTCTGGTGTTTGGGGGTGGAGGAGGAGAACGAGGAGGAAGAGGAGGAGAAAGAGGAGGAAGAGGAGAAAGAGGAAGAGGAGGAGGAGGAGATGGAGATGGACATGAAGGCAGACTGTTGTAGTTTTTGGGGGGGGGGGGGGGGGGTTCAAGTGAACTTCCCATCAGGGCTTTCTGTTACTTCATCCCTGTGAGGATGAGGAGCTGAATGCTGCAAGTTAAATGAGGAAGATGAAATGAGGAATATTAAAGGATGATTCTGCAGCTTTTTGTTGAGTTCACAGAGTTTCTGAGAGTTTGTGCAGATTGAAGCAGAAAATGTTTCCTGAGGAGAAAATAAAAGTGTTTGTTACTGAACCGACTGTTTCTGCTCCTGCTGGGCCGTCCTGTCTCAGGGCATGCTGGGAAATGTAGGAAGTCCCTAACTGCAGCACAAGTGGAATTTAAAACAGGACTCTTCAGAGCAGCGCCATCCTCCTGCTCCTCCTTCTCCTCCTCCAGGTCCTCCTCCTCCTCTTCCTCTTCCTCCTCCTTATCCTTCTCCTCCTGTCTGTTCTGATGTTTTCTGGATGTTCTGATGTTCTCTGATGTTGTCTGATGTTCTCTGATGTTCTAATGTTCTGATGTTCTCTGATGTTCTGATGTTCTCTGATGTTCTGATGTTCTCTGATGTTCTCTGATGTTCTGATGTTCTCTAATGTTCTCTGATGTTCTCGAATGTTCTCTGATGTTCTCCTCTGAAATAGACAGAGGAAGGAAAATGGGTTCTTTTGGTTCTGTGTTGGTTTGGGAATGTAATGTTCTCCAGAAACAGATTTAATTTCCAGACACAAACTCCTGGCTCTCCTGGTTCTGTGTAGAACCGGTTTCATCTGCAGATGGTGACGGGGGTTCCAGAGTCGGGTCTATCCAACCTGTTGCTGACGGTTCTGCAGCGGTCCGGTTGGACAGAGGGCACTGCGGTTCTGTGTCGGGGCTGGGAGGAGTCTCGGGGTCTCCTACGGCTTCTGGACCATCGTGACGGTGCATCGTGGAGCGGCGGGGGCGAGGTCACCTGGCACCTGCGGGCCCTCCTGAACCTGACGCAGTCAGCACACGATGACACGCAGATCCACGACTTCTTGTCCCGCCACTTCAGACAGAGCCAGCCCCCGCCGGCGTCGGTGCTGCTGTTTGGGGCTGACCCTCAGTGCGCGGCAGCGGTGCTACGCAGCGCCCAGGACCTCGGCCTGACATTACCCATGGTGCACTGGGTGCTGGGGCAGCCGCTTAGTCCCGAAGCGCTGCACGCCATTGGGCTGCCGCTCGGCCTGCTGGCCTACGGAGAGGTGGACAGGAAGCCCCTCGACTTCTACGTCAGAGACGCCCTGCAGCTCATCACCAGGGCAGTTGCCGCAGCAACCGTGGTGAGACCTGACCTGGCTCTGATCCAGAATATGGTGAATTGCTACGACAAACCTAACAAACAGGAGGTGCCGTCATCAGGACAGTACCTTTCCAGGTAACTCCCGCCCTTCAGTGTCCCGCCCTGTGCTGAATCAGCATTTTATTTAAACTATTTAAATATCTTATCTAAAACATAAAAGCTGGAGAATATAAACATTGTACACCATAAACACAAGAACATAAACACTGTAGAACATAAACACAAGAACATAACACTGTAGAACATAAACACAAGAACATAAACGCTGTAGAGCATGAACACTGTAGAACATAAACACTGTAGTACATAAACACAAGAAAATAAACGCTGTAAAACATAAACGCTGTAGAACACAAACACAAGAACTTAAACACTGTGGAACATAAAAACTGTAGCACACAAACACAAGAACATAAACGCTGTAGAACATTGCGGAACATAAACGCTGTAGAACATAAACGCTGTGGAACATAAACACTGTAGAATATAAACACAAGAACATAAACACTATCGAACATAAACACTGTCAAACACAAACACAAGAACATAAACGCTGTTGAACATAAACACTGTGGAACACAAATAAAAGAACATAAACACCAGGACATAAACATTGTAGAACATAAACACTAGAACATAAACGCTGTGGAACATAAACACTGTAGAACACAAACACCAGAACTTAAGCACAGTAGAACATAAACACTGTAGCAACCAAACACAAGAACATAAACGCTGCCGAACATAAACGCTGTGGAAAATAAACACTGTAGAGCAGAAACACTGTCGAACATAAACACTGTAGAACATAAACATTGTAGAACTTAAACGCTGTCGAACAGAAACGCTGTCGAACATAAATGCTGTAGAACATAAACAATGTAGAACATAAACACTGTCGAACACAAACGCTGTCGAACATAAACGCTGTAGAACACAAACACAAGAACATAAATGCTGTAGAACATAAACACTGTAGAACACAAATAAAAGAACATAAACACTAGAACATAAACACTGTAGAACATAAACGCTGTAGAACATAAACACTGTAGCACACAAACAAGAACATAAACGCTGTAGAACATAAACACTGCGGAACATAAATGCTGTAGAACATAAACGCTGTCGAACATAAACACTGTAGAACATAAACACTGTGGAACACAAACACAAGAACATAAACGCTGTAGAACATAAACACTGTAGAACAGAAACACTGTAGAACATCAACAATGTAGAAAATAAACACTGTAGAACAAAGACTGTTGAACATAAACACTGTAGAACATAATCACTGGAACACAAATAAAAGAACATAAACACTAGAACATAAACACTGTAGAACATAAATGCTGTAGAACATAAACTCTGGAACATAAACGCTGTAGAACACAAACACAAGAACTTAAACACTGTAGAACATAAACACTGTAGCACACAAGAACATAAACGCTGTGGAACATAAACACTGCGGAACACAAAAACAAGAACATAAACGCTGTGGAACATAAACACTGTGGAACACAAACACTGTGGAACATAAACGATGTAGAACATAAACGCTGTAGAACATAAATGCTGCAGAACATAAACACTGTAGAACATAAACACAAGAACATAAACGCTGTCAAACATAAACGCTGTATAAAATAAACACTGTAGAACAGAAACACTGTGGAACATAAACGCTGTAGAACATAAACACTGTCGAACACAAACGCAGTAGAACATAAACACTGTGGAACATAAACGCTGTAGAAAATAAACACCGTCGCACAAAAACACTGTCGAACATAAACACTGTAGAACATAAACACTGTGGAACATAAACACTGTAGAACATAAACACAAGAACAGAAACACTGTCGAACATAAACACTGTTGAACATAAACACTGTAGAACATAAACACTGTCGAACATAAACACTGTAGAACATAAACGCTGTGGAACATAAATGCTGTAGAACACAAACACAAGAACTTAAACACTGTAGAACATAAACACAGCAGCACACAAACACAAGAACATAAACACTGTCGAACATAAACACTGTAGAACATAAACATTGTAGAACGTAAACGCTGTCGAACATAAACGCTGTCGAACATAAACGCTGTAGAACATAAACAATGTAGAACATAAACAATGGAGAACATAAACACTGTCGAACACAAACGCTGTCGAACATAAACGCTGTAGAACACAAACACAAGAACATAAATGCTGTAGAACATAAACACTGTGGAACACAAATAAAGGAACATAAACACTAGAACATAAACACTGTAGAACATAAACGCTGTCGAACATAAACGCTGTAGAACACAAACACAATAACATAAACGCTGTAGAACATAAACACTGCGGAACATAAATGCTGTAGAACATAAACGCTGTCGAACATAAACACTGTAGAACATAAACACTGTGGAACACAAACACAAGAACATAAACGCTGTAGAACATAAACACTGTAGAACAGAAACACTGTAGAACATCAACAATGTAGAAAATAAACACTGTAGAACAAAGACTGTTGAACATAAACACTGTAGAACATAATCACTGGAACACAAATAAAAGAACATAAACACTAGAACATAAACACTGTAGAACATAAATGCTGTAGAACATAAACTCTGGAACATAAACGCTGTAGAACACAAACACAAGAACTTAAACACTGTAGAACATAAACACTGTAGCACACAAGAACATAAACGCTGTGGAACATAAACACTGCGGAACACAAAAACAAGAACATAAACGCTGTGGAACATAAACACTGTGGAACACAAACACTGTGGAACATAAACGATGTAGAACATAAACGCTGTAGAACATAAATGCTGCAGAACATAAACACTGTAGAACATAAACACAAGAACATAAACGCTGTCAAACATAAACGCTGTATAAAATAAACACTGTAGAACAGAAACACTGTGGAACATAAACGCTGTAGAACATAAACACTGTCGAACACAAACGCAGTAGAACATAAACACTGTGGAACATAAACGCTGTAGAAAATAAACACCGTCGCACAAAAACACTGTCGAACATAAACACTGTAGAACATAAACACTGTGGAACATAAACACTGTAGAACATAAACACAAGAACAGAAACACTGTCGAACATAAACACTGTTGAACATAAACACTGTAGAACATAAACACTGTCGAACATAAACACTGTAGAACATAAACGCTGTGGAACATAAATGCTGTAGAACACAAACACAAGAACTTAAACACTGTAGAACATAAACACAGCAGCACACAAACACAAGAACATAAACACTGTCGAACATAAACACTGTAGAACATAAACATTGTAGAACGTAAACGCTGTCGAACATAAACGCTGTCGAACATAAACGCTGTAGAACATAAACAATGTAGAACATAAACAATGGAGAACATAAACACTGTCGAACACAAACGCTGTCGAACATAAACGCTGTAGAACACAAACACAAGAACATAAATGCTGTAGAACATAAACACTGTGGAACACAAATAAAGGAACATAAACACTAGAACATAAACACTGTAGAACATAAACGCTGTCGAACATAAACGCTGTAGAACACAAACACAATAACATAAACGCTGTAGAACATAAACACTGCGGAACATAAACGCTGTAGAACATAAACACTGTTGAACACAAACACAAGAACATAAACACTGTAGAACATAAACACTGTAGAACAGAAACACTGTAGAACATCAACAATGTAGAAAATAAACACTGTAGAACAAAGACTGTTGAACATAAACACTGTAGAACATAATCACTGGAACACAAATAAAAGAACATAAACACTGTAGAACATAAATGCTGTAGAACATAAACTCTGGAACATAAACGCTGTAGAACACAAACACAAGAACTTAAACACTGTAGAACATAAACACTGTAGCACACAAACACAAGAACATAAACGCTGTAGAACATAAACACTGTGGAACACAAACACAAGAACATAAACACTGTCGAACATAAACGCCGTAGAAAATAAACACCGTAGAACAGAAACAACGTAGAACATAAACACTGTGGAACATAAACGCTGTAGAACATAAACACTGTGGAACATTAAAACTGTAGAACATAAACATTGTAGAACATAAACACTATCGAACACAAACGCAGTAGAACATAAACACTGTGGAACATAAACGCTGCAGAAAATAAACACAAGAACATAAACGCTGTCGAACATAAACGCTGTGGAAAATAAACACCGTCGAACAGAAACACTGTCGAACAGAAACACTGTAGAACATAAACACAAGAACAGAAACACTGTCGAACAGAAACACTGTTGAACATAAACGCTGTAGAACATAAACATTGTAGAACATAAACAATGTAGAACATAAACACTGTCGAACATAAACACTGTAGAACATAAACGCTGTGGAACATAAATGCTGTAGAACACAAACACAAGAACTTAAACACTGTAGAACATAAACACAGCAGCACACAAACACAAGAACATAAACACTGTAGAACATAAACACTGCGGAACACAAACACAAGAACATAAACACCGTAGAACAGAAACACTGTTGAACATAAACACTGTAGAACAGAAACGCTGTAGAACAGAAACGCTGTAGAACATAAACACAAGAACATAAACACTGTAAAAAATAGAATATAAACTTTGTGCTGCTCATTTTCAAAATGAACCCGAGGTCTCCAGTGAGATGAATGTGTTCTCCTTCCAGCAGGTGAGTTGTCTGAGGAGAACTGAGAACCCGGGGAACCGCCCTGTGGGACTCCACATGTTGTAGAATAAATGACTTTGTCAGTTAAATATGAAGCAAACCTTTGAAACACTGACTGGTCCCTCCGTCTGCTGAAACAAAGAGACATCTGATGAACACAGGATGTGTTTGTTTGGATGCACAGCGATAAGACTGTAACAGGATTAGAGACATTTGTCTGCAGAGGTGGGCGTTCAGTCACAAACTGTACAGTCAAGATAAAAAAAAAACACATAATTACATCCACAGCAGATAAACAGGAAACTCTCGAACTGCAGCTCATCTTAACTTTAGCTTTTACAAAGGAGCTCGCGCGTTCTGATGAAAAGAGAAAATGTTTGAGGTTTTCTAGCATCTTTGATATCATTCATGGTGTTGTTTTTCTTCAGTAGTGCATCTGTTTGAGAAACTAAGTTTTCTGTCCTGTAACATTTCTACATTTTTTATTCATTTTTCTTCAAATGTGTTTCAGCAGCTGTTTGATGTGAATTACTATTTTCATTCATTCAGACACAGCTGAGTGTTATCAGAGGAGGAAGAAAAGCCCTCTGGGTGACTTTGCTTCCTTCATCTTTACCTCTCAGACGGGAGGAGAAACACACACAATTTTTTTTTTATCCCATATATTTATAGAAACAGTCTGTTTGTGTGTGTAAATAAATATATTGGAGGTTTAACCTTTATTCATGAGTATATTTATCACTGAGCCTGAATCTCTCTGACCTGCAGCTGCTGCACAAACAGCAGATGAGATAAACACCGCCTGTGTTAATGTTTCCAACAAACTCGGGTGAACTGAAGTTAAGTTTCTGAAGCTTTGTGAAAAAATGAAAAAGACGAGATCCTAACAGATTTAAGAGGAAATCCGAGTTCTAAACGTTCCCCCTAACTTTTACTTCTGCAGCGGTGGTGGGGGGGTTAATGAAAGCTGCCTCCGTTATGAAGCCACTAACAGGGAGGGACGGGGTCAACCCAACACACCTCCAAAAGAGAAATACAGGAACCGTTTCTGTATGAAGGTCTTTTACTGGATGACTGATAGACACATGAAATAAAAATTAAAGGAACGAAGGTTGGAAATCTTCAACAAATAAACCAAAGAACCCAGGAAACACTGTGAGCTGTAAGTTCGAGGAGGATGAAGGCTTAACTGCTCGGCTCAGTTTCCTGACAGAAGCAGATCAAACACATTCACAGAAAATGAATTCGCGTCAGACTGAGAGATTAAACGCTGAGAGGCCAGATTATCTGATGCAGAAGAAGAAAAGAGAGAAACAGAAACCTCAGAGATGTGATGTGACTTCTGATCATGGACTCGAGTCCTGAACACCTTCAGAGTTAATCGTTAGCGTCAGACTCCTCCATCAAAGTTTGGAGGTTTGTTTCAGAGTTTCTGAATCATCGGACACGTCGGACCACTTTACGTTGTCGAGGTACTTTTCTGTCTCCGAGGTTGACGGTTCATCACAACACCTCCCTGCTGTCGGACTGAGGTCCAACATTAAACAGCTGTTGACATCAGTCCACTTCTGTCTGTGAAAATCTGTTTGTGATCGATTTCCTCTGATCATTTCTGTCTGGAAACTTTCAGCCAATTGGAGAAATCATGATGTACCGCTGCTGTTCAGAAGGAGCACAAAGAGCATAAGAAATCTGAGTTCTGGGAGTTCTAGAAAACCCAGTTTAAAGGGTGTAGGATGACCGACTCGGCTCAGATACTTCTATCTCTCAAACTGGACCAGTGAACCAGAGGCCCCGCCCCCACAGGTCTGTGTGTTACCTGCTTTTTTTTTCTTCTCCTGCAGGTTTCTGTCTAACACGTCATTCTTTGGACTCACGGGTACAGTCCGAGTCAACCAGAACCAGTCTCGGGTCCTGACCTCGCAGCGGTTCCACATCTGGAGCCTACAGCGGGACGCGCTGGGTCAGCCCACCTGGGTGACAGTGGGCACCTGGCAGGGGGAGGAGCTGAAGGTAGAGGACCAGGGGGTCTGGCATGGACCCAAAGCTCGCCACCGGATCGATGTGATGGGTGGGAGGACCAGAGTTCGCTGGAGGGCAGGGATGCCGGTGGCGGGGAGTAGAGTCCGGGTGGTGACCCTTGTGGAACACCCCTTTGTGTTCACGCGGGACGTGGATGACGAGGGCAGCTGCCCGGCCGGTCAGTTCTGCCTGGATGCCAGCACCAACAGCTCGGACTCTCTGGAGAGGTTCTTCAGGGAGGTGGCAGGCGGAAACAGCAGCTTCCTGCCCGCAGAGTACAGCAAGTGCTGCTATGGATACTGCATCGACCTGCTGGAGAAGCTGGCCGAGGATCTCGGCTTCGAGTTCGACCTTTACATCGTTGGAGATGGAAAGTACGGCGCGTGGAAGGGCGGCCGCTGGACCGGGCTGGTGGGGGATCTTCTGAACCGGCTGGCGGACATGGCCGTCACCTCCTTTAGCATCAACTCTGCCCGAAGCCAGGTGATCGACTTCACCTCGCCATTCTTCTCCACCAGCTTGGGCATCCTGGTGCGCAGTAAGGACACGGCGGCCCCCATTGGGGCCTTCATGTGGCCCCTTCACTGGTCCATGTGGGTGGGCATCTTCCTGGCGCTGCACATCACCGCGCTGTTCCTCACGCTGTACGAGTGGAACAGTCCGTTCGGTATGACGCCTCACGGACGCAACAGGATGAGGGTGTTCTCATACTCGTCGGCTCTCAATCTGTGTTACGCAATCCTGTTCGGACGCACCGTGTCCTCCAAGACGCCAAAGTGCTGGACGGGCCGCTTCCTGATGAACCTGTGGGCCATCTTCTGCCTACTGGTGTTGTCCAGTTACACCGCCAACCTAGCGGCCGTGATGGTGGGAGAGAAGACCTTCGAGGAGGTCTCGGGCATCCACGATGCCAAGGTGAGACGCGACATCAGCTGTCTGTCCACGATTTAGAGCCTCCAATGAAGCTTTTCTGTGAGATCTGAGATCGCTTGTCTGGACACAGACTAAAGACTCAGTTTACGCTAAATAAAACAAAAACTAAGATCTAAAAGGGGCTTAAAAGCTGCATGGAGCTGCAGACAAAGAAACGTCTGTGTTTAATGTGTGAAGGTGAAGATGATGTGAACTGAGACCCTTTCACTCACTCTTTGCGTCCTTTGCTGAAATAATTACAGATTAAATTTGTTCTGTGGATCACCTGCTTCGTCCTAATTACACTTTTAATTCAGCAGCTGATTGAAGCATGAAACACGACTGTGAGTGTTTGTGCAGCCGGAGCTGCTGGGAGCTCCGGGAGCTTTAATTGGACTTCCATCTGTCAGATTATCTTTTTCTTTTTAACGTGAAGCTCTGCAGCTCCTGAACGTTTGTTCTTCTCTCTGAAGTCAGTTCATGAATGACTGTTGTCATGAGCATTAGAAGCTAACATGCTAGCATTAACTGCATCAGCTAGAATGTAGAACCTGAAAATAAAACATCTGTAATTTTACCTGAAAAAAGAAAAATACAGCAGCAACATTTGGACGAAAACACATGACGGATGTTTTTTTTATCCAGAGGACCAGCGTTAGCTGATGTTTACTGTGCCTGAACACTTCCTGTTTCTGTAGCTCCACCTCCTTTAATTCTTCTTTTATTTCTTCTTCTTCATTGGTGTCCAGCTGCATCACCCGTCGCACGGTTTCCGCTTTGGGACTGTAAGAGAGAGCAGCGCTGAGGACTACATGAAGAAGAGTTTTCCAGAGATGCACGAGTACATGAGACGTTTCAATGAACCCACCACGCCTGAAGGGGTCGCCACCCTCAAGTAAGAGAATACAGCCCAGCTGCTGGTTCTGCTATGGTTCCACTGGTTCTAGTAGTAGAGTGGAACCAGAGCAAGTCAAACGTTCTTTCATGTGTTTCTTAAATGTTATAGACTCATGTAAGAACTCAGGTTTGTCTCTGTTGAGCAGTTATTTGTTGCTGTAGTAACCATGTTTCTCTGTGTTGAACAGTAGGTTTTGTAGTAACCATGTTGCTCTGTAATAGTAGTTGCTGTAGTAACCATGTTGCTCTGTGTTGAACAGTAGTTGCTATAGTAACCATGTTGCTCTGTGTTGGACAGTAGTTGCTATAGTAACCATGTTTCTCTGTGTTGAACAGTAGTTTTTGTAGTAACCATGTTGCTCTGTGTTGAACATTATTTGCTGTAGTAATCATGTTGCTCTGTGTTCAACAGTAGTTGCTGTAGTAATCATGTTGCTCTGTGTTGAACAGTAGTTGCTATAGTAACCATGTTGCTCTGTGTTGAACAGTAGTTTTTGTAGTAACCATGTTGCTCTGTGTTGAAGGACAGATCCCCCTCAGCTGGACGCCTTCATCATGGACAAAGCCCTGCTGGACTATGAAGTCTCCATCGACGCCGACTGTAAACTTGCGACTGTTGGGAAACCGTTCGCCATCGAAGGTAACAAAGTGTTACTTCCATCTTTCTTCCAACTCTTGATGTTTGAACGCTTTCATGTCTTTGTGACGATCAAAGTGTCGGACTCTGGTCAGTCCTGGTTCAGGTTTTGGCCCCACGGGTCTCATGCAGCCATGTTTGTATTTCTGCGTCTGTCTTTTTGTTTGTTCTTAAAAAAGTGTTTCACACTCAGATCGTGAAGAAAACCACAAAACACTTCCTGGTTGTTGACTGAAATTCTCTATCAGGCAAGAATGGGACCACATTTCACTTTCAAAACTCCAGAAACTGGTCTCCTCAGTTCCCCAACGTTTCCAGAGTGTTGTTAAAAGAAGAGGTGATGCAACTCAGTGGTGAACATGATCCTGGAACAACTTTATAGAGACGTGTTGCTGACATCAGATTCAAAATGAGCATATATTTTCATAAAACGATAAAATTTCTTAGTTTCAACATTTGATATGTTGTCTTTGGTCTATTTTCAATATTTTTATTTACATTTTACGCCACTCCCAACATAATAAAACAAGGTTGTAATATCAATCTATAAAGTATCTGATGAATAGGATGATTGTTACTGTTTATTGTTTGTTGTTGACAGGTTACGATATTATTCTTCTGTTTGTTGTTGTTGACAGGTTACGGTATTGTTCTTCTGTTTGTTGTTGTTTTTTGTTGACAGGTTACGGTATCGTTCTTCTTTTTGTTGTTGTTTGTTGTTGACCGGTTACGGCATCATTTTACTGTTTATTGTTTGTTGTTGTTTGTTGCTGACAGGTTAAGGTATCGTTCTACTGTTTATTGTTGTTTGTTGTTGACAGGTTACAGTATTGTTCTTCTGTTTGTTGTTGTTTGTTATTGTTTGCTGTTGTTGACCGGTTACGGCATCATTCTACTGTTTATTGTTTGTTGTTGACAGGTTACGGTATCGGTCTTCTGTTTGCTGTTGTTTGTTGTTGACAGGTTACAGTTTTGTTCTGTTTGTTGTTGTTTGTTGTTGGCAGGTAATGGTATCATTCTTCTTTTTGTTGTTGTTTGTTGTTGACCGGTTACGGCATCGTTTTACTGTTTATTGTTTGTTGTTGACAGGTTAAGGTATCATTCTACTGTTTATTGTTGATTGTTGTTGACAGATTACAGTATCTTTCTTCTGTTTGTCGTTGTTTGTTGTTGACAGGTTACGATATTGTTCTTCTGTTTGTTGTTGTTGGTTGTTGACCGGTTACAGCATCATTCTACTGTTTATTGTTTGTTGTTGACAGGTTATGGTATCGGCCTCCCTCAGAACTCTCCTCTGTCCTCCAACCTGTCAGAGTTCATCAGCAGATATAAGTCCGATGGTTATATGGACCTGCTGCACGACAAGTGGTACAAAGTGGTTCCTTGTGGGAACCGAGTGTTCGCCGTCACCGAGGTCAGTCCAACTGTCTGTCTGTATGTGTGTGTGTGTGTGTGTGTGTGTGTGTGTGTGTGTGTGTTCATGTATGTGAACCGTTCCACCTGTTCTGCAGGTTTTGTGTTTCACCACATGCAGTTTAAAATGGTAGATATACTTTATTTTAAAATCATGTACTTTATTTTTAGATGAACCGTTAATATTGATGTAAATCTGCTCACATTCAAACTGACAATTTATTGTTTGATCTTGTTTTCTTGGTTTTGTTCTTTGTAAACATTCTGAAACCTGAACAACAACCGTCAACATTCATGTCTGATCAGCTGCTGCCCCCTGCAGGTCATTCTGACACACTGAGTGAGACAGTGAGACAATGAGACACAGGGAGACAGTGAGACACAATGAGATACAGTGAGACAGTGAAACACAGTGAGACACAATGAGACAGTGAGACAGAGACACTGAGAAACAGTGAGACACAATGAGACACAGTGAGACAATGAGACAGTGAGACACAGTGAGACACAATGAGACAGTGAGACAATGAGACACAGTAAGACAGTGAGACACAGTGAGACACAATAAGACACAGTGCGACACAGTGAGACACAGTGAGACAGTGAGACACAGTTAGAGAAACACTGCCCTCTACAGGCAGAGACAGGAACTACAGAAACCCTTTTTTCTGTTTCCACCTCTGTTAGACTCTTCAGATGGGAATCAGTCATTTTTCAGGTCTCTTTGTGTTGTTGTGTGTCGGAGTGGGCGGAGCTTTGCTGACTCTGGCTGGTGAACATGGGTTTTACCGACTCGTCCTGCCGTACATCCGCCGCCGACAGAACCTGAAATACTGGCTGCACACCTCACAGGTGAGTCTGGACGTGTGTTGGTTGTCTGCTGATTCTCAGAGCAGATTTTCATAGATGATGAAGTCTTGAATCAAACATCCGGGTGTGAAATCCTGCTCGAGTCTATTTTTCTGTTAAGTTGTTTATGTTCAGAGACTTGAAACCTGTTTGTGTATTTGACAGAAAATCCATCGAGCTCTGAACATGACGTATGAAGACGTGAAGAAACAACGAGTTGAGAAAGAGAAAAGGTCGGTTTCTCCTTCAGACGGTGTTTTAGTTTCCTCAGACATCCTGATCGAGGACCGACATGGAGTCTGCGAAGTACAGTTGATGTAAATAAAGTGAAGCTGCGAACATGTCAGTTCGAGGTCTGACTGTGAAGTTTGGACCGCATTGGTCTCATGAACACTGTTTCTGAGGTAAAGAATGAACTCACTGGCCGTTTTGTTTCTGTGTTTGTGTTCAGTTGTAACCTGGTGAAGACTCCGCCTCCGGCTCCGCCTCCTCCGGTCCCCGGAGCTTCGGCCAAGTGGAACAATGAGACCAGTAAGGACGCCGCCACTAACGATGCCCGAGACTTCAAACGAGTCCACTTCAACCTGGAGACCCTCAATACCCGCCGCTTGCTGGCTCGCATCGCTGCCTCCGACACCAAGGGAGGCGGGACTAGGGATGAGGGGGAGGAGCCAGTAAAGCCGAGGGCGGGACCAAACAGCAGACCATGTGAGAACGGAGGACCAGCAGCATCATTGGCCAGCCTGGTACTTTCCCTCCCCTCCTCATCTTCTTCTGCCCAACTCAATACCTCTGCTCCACCCCCTGCAGCTGTAGCCCCTCCTCCTGCAACTTTAGCCCCTCCTAACACCGTAACCCCACCCCCTGCTGCTGTGGCCCCGCCTCGGCCTGGTGAGCTGCAGGAGCTGCAGGAACAAATCGAACACATGAGGGAGAAGTTAAGGACGGCTCTGGCCAGGAGGGCCGAGATTCAGACCACTCTGGCCAAACCTGTTACCACGGTGACAGACAGTCCACCTTCAGTCACCACGGTGACAACAGCGACAATGACAACGACCAGAACAACAACAACCACAGGAGCTCCGCCCACCCCCTTACCCACCGTCACCCCGGTAACACCCCTTCCTCCCAACACGAAGTGCGTGATGACCATGACAGACCCGCCCCACAAAGTCCTGTCCAAAGTCCGGCCCCTCCACAGCAGACTAGCCAATCAGAGGAGGTGATGCGCTCTGCAGAAGTCACATGACCTTCTGCATATGGTGGCATTTTAATCAGAGAAAGGAATAAACAGATTTTTTTATTTTTTATTTTAAATGGCAATCAATCAATTCAACAACATCACAGTTCATGTGGAAGCCGATCCTGAACTGATGTTCAAGTTACACGAGTGCGTATTTATATCTATCTTAAAACATGTCTGTTTGAAATCCATAATTATCTTCTTAAAACTTGATTTTCTTTTTACAATCTCTTAATTTAACATTATCATTATTTACAAGATGTTTGTAATGGATCGAGGGTGATGCCTTCAGACCAAACAGAACTTAAATTGGGCGGTGAGATGATGATGTGTGAATAACAGAGGACCCGACCGTGGACCCTGAGGTACACCACTGGTCTACAACCACAGTGAACATGTTTTTAGTTTCAGTCTTTTCTGGGCAAAGTCAAACATGGAATAATGCAAGAGTTTATTAATATTCCTAAAGAATGCACAGACATATTTTCTTAAATTTGGGAAATAAACTTGTCTTAAGTTTGTATTTGATTCCAGTAGCCTCTTGATCCTGTTGCTACTAATTTAATGACTTTTCTAACACCAACATTAAATCTTCCCTTCCTACACTGGTTAAAATGGCTGCTGTGACAGCGACTGAACAGGACGTATTGTGAGGCTGATGGAGCAGCATTGCCCCTCTAAAACATGTCAGGAAGTAAACGCACCACCAAACACCAGTGGATTGTTTATAATGCAAAAAAGTAATTTGTTCTTCCTGTCGGGAAGAAACTCCATCAGGATCCCCGGAGCTCAGAGCAAAGGGAGGACTGACTAATGGTCAGTCGTCACTGAGTCAGAGAAGAGTCAGTCAGAGAAGAGTGTCAGAGAAGAGTCAGTCAGAGAAGAGTCAGTGAAGAGTCAGAGAAGAGTCAGAGAAGAGTCTGTGAAGAGTCAGTGAAGAGTCAGTGAAGCCCCGCCCCGTGCGTTATTTGCTGCGTGGTGGGAGTCGTGTGGTGAGGCAGTACGAGCAGTATTAAGCAAAATTAGATTTGAAATTTAGATTTGCTTAAATAATTAACCGTTGAACGTCAATTATGGAACAGTTATGAATCAGCAGCACACATTACACGGCTGGTTTGAATGTTGATGACAAATTAGTTCCAAGTAATGTGATATGAAGAGAAATGAAACATGTCATGGATGTGGGTCCGCGTGCCTGTGATCCAGAGTCATCTATTTCCCCTTTTGATTGGACATAATTTTTTTTTCATAGACAGAAATTAGGTGGAAACTTTATTGTGAAACATTTGGTGAGTTTCAGGTTAAAATCAACAAGTTACAGTCAGACGAGAGCTTACGCAACTAACGCAAATTCTCACCACCTCTATTTTCACGCATCGCACTCAGAGTTGATACACGAGGCCTCTGAAGACGACCTTTAATTTAGAAATATTAATTAATAAATTCTTCACCATAAAACACAGGCCAGTGAAAACCTGTGAAAACAAACCACTCCAGATTTTATGATAAGCTAGGCTAACTTGATCCCGCCTAGATGTTACAGCGCCCCCGGAGGAAAAACTGAAAACTGTTCATTTCAGCTTCCTGCAGGTGAAATAAACCTCCTCACCTGTTTCTGTGAGGCGTTTACTGACCCATTTGTTTGTCAGACGGTTTCTGATTTGTTCTTGTTTATCTTATACTTTTGGAAAAAAAATTAAATGGAAAGAAGAATGTTACCAAATTAAGAGTCTCATCTTTTAATTGCTTCATTTCTAAAATATGGAAGTTTCACCTGATTATATTTCAATTGTTAAAAAGACGGTTTGTTAAATGTAATTTTATTTGTTCAACAAAATGTGAAAAACAGAAAAACCTTTCCAATACATCTGATCAGATCGATCTGGTCCCGATTGATCAGGTCCTGATTGATGATTGATCAGGTCCTCTGCAGGTCTTCAGCCAGCTGGTTGTGGTTCATCCTCCTCAGGATCTCCTCTGTGACCTCCTTGGCCCCCTCAGTGTGGTATTGCTGGACCATCAGGTCCACAGTTCTGGTTCTGTCTGCGGCCTCCAGTCGGCCGACGGGGATCGGGTTGGACTGCAAACTCAGGAGATGCTGGAAGAATTTCAGATCCTCGGAACCGAGACAGTTGAGTATCTGGAGCAGCTGCAGGGTCACATCCATCGGGTCGTAGACCAGAACTGGAGCTGCAGAGGGGAGCTGGGTCAGACCCGGTCCCCAAAGGTTGTGTGTGTGTGTCTGCGTGTTTTATTTAGATTAGATCCCACTCAAAGGACTGAATGTATTTTTACATGTATTTGTGTGTGTTTATAAACAGTATGTTTGTATGTGTCAGCGTGTTGTGTTAGCGTGTCGTGTTAGCGTGTCACTGCATCACCTCTCAAGGGGACAACTCGGGTCCACACCTCACGTTCTGCAGAGCCCAACAGCTGACCAATAAGACGGCGGGGAGTCACATGACTCCTCAGCTGCAGCCTCACCTGGGAGACACCGGGCGGCAGCTGCACCTGGAACGATGGCAGGAAGTTGTTGTAGTCGCTGAAGTTCACGAACTTTGACCTCTGAAACAAAAACAACAAACAAGAAAAATAAAAAGTTTGTGTGCTGAAGTAATAAATAATAGTAATAATAAAAACTGGAGCAGTTGAAGTGGCACCGAAAACACAAGCAGAGATGTTACAGTGTAAAGATGCAGATATGAAAGATGAAGAAATGAAAGATGAAGATATGAAAGATGAAGAAATAAAAGATGAAGATATGAAAGCACCTCTGGCTGGATGACACTGACAAGTTCTCCCACCAGTTTGTAGGTGTGGTTCTGGATCAGTTGACAGTCCGGTACCGCCTCCACGTATTTGGCGCCGATTCGTCGCTCCCACTCATTTATCACCTGGTTTCATTTTCAGAATCAAACGTTTTGGATCCAACCCGTCTGAAGTCCTGAAGAGCTCCTCAAGGAGTCGTCTAAATCATAAATGACGTCTATGTTTCAGGTGGCACCTGTTGACCTGGTCTCGCAGTGGGCGTGTTAATGGGAGGGGCCTGTTTACCTGAGTGAGGCAGATGTTCCCGGGCAGCAGCAGGACGAAGAGCGCTGAGTCGTCGGGCTGAGAGAAGAGCAGCACCAGGCCGCTGATCGCTCGGTGGGACGCCGGTGTCACCAGACCGAAACACGAGAAGCTGCAAATGTCAACTATCACATGACTGTCGGTCACCTGATCAGGTGGGATGAAGTCCACACAATTCCAAGTGATGTGAACTACAGACAGGAAGTGCTGACCGCCACCTGCAAGACAGAAAACCGGGTTGATCCAGAAAGTACCGGCTCACCGATCCATCAAACAGCTGAAAGTTCACTGAAGTCATCGAACACAAGCTGAAGCTCCACGAATTTACAGCCACAAAGACGTTTGGACCGAATCCCAAAAGCAACAGATTGTTTTCTGTAAACTTCATAATGAGCTGCTGTTAATGAAGCTTTCTGTTTCTGTTTGTGTTCCAGCATGTTGAGGTCAGAATGAATCTTCAGAGTTGTGAACAGGCTGCAGGATGAACGTACACACGGCTGGTTGTAGTGTGCAGTTTGCCCAGAAGGTGGCAGCGTGGTCTCACTGGTATGATGTCACGCTGAGCTCCATGTGACCTCAGAGGAGAATTCATGAGGACTCGATGAACGACATCGTCTGTGTTCAGAGTCCGAACACGTCGTCCCGCCTCAATAAACATCTTCACTCATAAATTCACGAATATGTCGTCCAAAATATAAAAAACTCACGTCGTTTAAATGTGATATAAAAGTCATACTGTAGTTGTACTATGTTGTTCTCCGTCTCCATGGGAACTTGTTTTGATCTTCTTCTGTATGAAGCTGCAGGTTTTTAATAAAACAATCCAACAAACTGAAATCAGGAAAATCGTCTTTTTTTGGACATTTCTCCTCCCTTATACACCGACCACTGCAGAGTCATCAGAGAACTTCTGCAGATGTCTTGACTCTGAGTTGTACTGGAAGTTAGTTGTGTAGAAGGTGAACAGGAAGGAGGACAGAACAGTTTCCTGTGGAGCTCCAATACCACTGACCACCGTATCAGACAGCACACTGCCCAGACAGACAAACTGTGGTCTGTGGTGAGGTAGTCAGTGATCCAGGAGACGTGTCCACCCCCACTACCCCCATCACCACCCGCAGCTTCTCACTCAGCAGCAGTGGTTGGATGGTGTTGAATGCACTGGAGAAATCAAAGAAAGTGATTCTCACAGATTCACCGGTTCCATCCAGGTGAGACTGAACTCGTTGCAGCAGGTAGATGATGGCATCGTCCACTCCCACATGAGGCTGGTACGCAAATTGCAGAGGGTCCAGTGAAGATTTCACCAGCGGCCTGAGGTGGGCCAAGACCAGCCTCTCCAGCACCTTCATCACATGAGATGTGAGGGCAACCGGTCGGTAGTCGTTGAGGCCGGATGGAGTCGTCTTCTTCGGTACAGGAACCAGGCAGGACGTCTTCCACAGCACCGGGACCTTCTCCTGCTTCAGGCTCAGGTTGAAGAAGTGTTGTAGGACCTCAGCCAGCTGGACAGCGCAGGTCTTCAGGACCCCGGGCCGATGCCGTCAGGTCTTCAGGACCCCGGGGCCGATGCCATCAGGTCTTCAGGACCCCAAGGCCGATGCCGTCAGGTCCTTCAGCCTTGAACCCAGTAATCTCCTTCATACCGGTCCACACCTCCCTCACGTTGTTCTGCTGGAGTTTGGCCTCCAGCTTCCTCCTGTAGGAGTCCTTGCACTCCCTGAGCTTCTCCTTCAGGTGGCGCTGCACTCTCTGAGCTCCGTCCCTGTCCCCAGATCTGAAGGCTGCTTTCTTCTTATTAAGAAGCACCTTCAGGTCACTGGTGATCCACGGCTTGTTGTTGGGGAAGCAGTGTCCAGTCCGGGATGGTACGGTGGAGTGTTCACAGAATTTAATGTATTCTGTGATACAGTCCGTCCTGCTGTTGATGTCCTCCCCATGTGGTCCACACAGCACATCTCAGTCCGTGGATTCAAAGCAGTCCTGCAGGGCGTCTTTAGCCTCCTGTGTCCACCTCCTCACAGTCCTGGTGGTTACAGGCTGCCTCTGTACCAGGGGAACATACTTTGGTGTCAGCAGGTCCATATTGTGATCTGATCTACCAAGGGGGGGAAGGGCAGTAGTACTGTATGCATCCATGGCATTAGCATATAGTAGGTCCAGAGTTTTATTGTTCCGGGTGGGGCAGTTCACATACTGGTGCAAAGTTGGTAGTACTTTATCCAGACTGGTTAAAGTCTCCAGTAACTAACAAAAGTGCACCGGGATGCTGAGTCTGAACATGAATAATATTTAATCAATAGAATGAATAATAATATTTAATCAATAGAATGAATAATCATATTTAATCAATAGAATGAATTATAATATTAAATCATTAGAATTCATTATAATATTAAATTATTTGAATTTATTATAATAAATCATTAGAATTAATTATAATATTAAATCATTAGAATTTATTATAATATCAAATCATTTGAATTTATTGTAATATTAAATCAATATAATTAATTATAACATTAAATTAATAGAATAAAGTGGGTTAAACATTGAGGGTGCAGGTGTTTCTGGTTCTCTAACTGGTCCCATTAGAACCAACTGGGTCAGAGCCAGCTAATTAACAGCAGCACCTGAAAAGTTGAAAATAAAGTGGGTTAACTGCCCGAGTTCATTTCTGACGTCACATCAACGATCAATACATTTACAATGATGTATTAATGATGCATTAATGATATATGAATGATGTATTAATGCGACATTAATGATGTATTAATGATGCATTAATGATGCATGAATGATGTATGAATGAGGCATTAATGATGTATTAATGATGCATTAATGATATATGAATGATGTATTAATGAGGCATTAATGATGTATGAATGATGCATTAATGATGTATTAATGAGGTATTAATGAGGTATGAATGATGTATGAGTGATGTATTAATGATGTATGAATGAGGTATTAATGAGGCATTAATGATGTATGAATGATGCATTAATGAGGTATGAATGATGTATGAGTGATGTATTAATGATGTATGAATGAGGTATTAATGAGGCATTAATGATGCATTAATGAAGCATTAATGAGGCATTAATGATGTATTAATGATGTCTGAATGAGGCATTACTGATGTATGAATGAGGCATTAATGATGTATTAATGAGGTATTAATGATGTATTAATGATGCATTAATGATGTATTAATGATGTCTGAATGAGGCATTACTGATGTATGAATGAGGCATTAATGATGTATTAATGAGGTATTAATGATGTATTAATGATGTATTAATGAGGCATTAATGATGTATTAATGAGGTATTAATGATGTATTAATGATGCATTAATGATGTATTAATGATGTACGAATGAGGTATTAATGAGGCATTTATGATGCATTTATAATGTATTAATGATGTATTAATGCTTCATTAATGATGTATTAATGAGGCATTAATGATGTATTAATGAGGCATTAATGATGTATGAATGATGCATTAATGAGGTATTAATGATGCATTAATGAAGCATTAATGATGTATTAATGATTTATGAATGAGGCATTAATGATGTATTAATGAGGCATTAATGATGTATTAATGAGGCATTGATGATGTATTAATGAGGCATTAATTAGGCATTAATGACGTATTAATGATGTATTATTGAGGCATTAATGATGTACTTATGTAACCTGATGCATGAATGATGTTTTGCTGAGTCGTGGTCATGTGACCTCGGCATGTTGAAGGACTCAGACTCTCAGACAGTGTGCAGACAGCCGTCGCTGTGTTTACTGACAGTTAAATACAGTTTGATGAGTTTCAGGCTTCAGATCATTAAATGAGGCTACAGTCATCCAGCAGAGGCACGAAGAAGAAAGCCCCCCCCCCCCCTCCCCAGTCCACCAGCCGGGTTCAGTCTCTCTGATGAGTCTCCCTCAGGCTCCGCCTCCTCCACAACAACAGTAAACAACAACAAAAATCAATGTGTGGTCTGACGAGGCAGCAATCAGCTGATTCTGATCGAGCATCAATAAGTGATGTTCATGTCACGTCAGGGTGCTGATGGTGATCAATACAGCTGCTGATCAGTTCTCCATCGGTCAACTGATTGATGGTTTCAGGTTCTGGAGGCTGTGATTGGTCGTGGTGATTTCAGCTGCAGGAAGGTGATTGGTTATTGATGACATCACATTTGAGCTGCTCACCTGTCACGGCTATGTTTTCGATCACATATTTAAACACATTGATGATGTGATCAGTTCTTTTTGATCAATAATCCATTTTCAAAGGCCCTTGCAGGAAGCGGGGCCTGAAGTGTGAGAGACCACACCCCCTTTTCAGAGGCAGGGCCTGAGGTGTGACATAGCTGGCGTCATATTGCACGGCCAATCAGCTCACTCTGCTGATTATTGATAAGGCATCCGTTCTGACAGGAATCTGTCCGGCCCAAAAACAGCCTTCCTGTTTTCAAAGAGTTTTCTCTTCAAAATAAAAGCAGATGGAGAGAAAAAGCTGGACAGTTCAGTTTGTGCTTCAGTCTGTCAGAATCAGTTGCTGATCAATATGTGATCAATATGTGATCAGTGACTGATCAGTAACTGATCGTCAGGGTCTATCAATCACTTTCAGAGGTCCTTATCTTATTCTGGAGGTTCCCTGACTTCCTGCTCATTTTCCCTCCAAGTGTTGGAACCAGTTTGAGCATTAAAGGGTCCGTCTCTTTGATGCTTCCTGACTTCCTGTTGGTGCATCTCGTTGGTTCCTGCCGAGGATGTTTCTGAAGTGGAGCTGCCGGCCGGTTCAAACTGGATCCAACCAACACTGTAGGTCAGCTGACTGGGAGTCAATTCGTTGTTCTACTGACCTTTATATTGATTTTAGTTGATCAATAAACTGTTTGGTCCACAGAATCCGGTTAGTCCACTCAGCAACAGAAAATTCATCTGCAGCTGATTTGATTCTAGATTAATTAAACTTCTAACTAAAACCAATCAAGTATGTGATGACACTCAGCAGATGGATTGATTACTGAAGATCCAGTCGACCGACAGGAACCCGATCAGCCAGACTTCCTGTTTGGATCTGAACCGGATTCAAACATGAAAACTTTCAATCCGAACAAAGTTCATCAAAAACTAAAAGAAATAGAAACCTCATTCATGGAGTAGAAGTTCTCGAGACCCTTCACATTCAACTGGTGGCCTCTTGTGGGGTCCCGACCCTCAAGTGGGGAAACACTAAACTAATCAGTCAATCAATTAAAAAGTCAAAGTAAAACTGCAGGTTTCTGATCATGGATCAATCAGCCTGATCAGCTGACAGACTGAGGCACCGTCCTACAGGTGAGATGATGTCACCTGGACACAACTGGACACACCTGGACTCTCAAGATGGTGAAGAGCTCTGCTCCTGCTCAGCTGCTCTGCAGTCTGTACCTGGACTCTGTGTGGGGGGGGAGTCTGTCTGTGGGAGCCCCGCCTCCGAGGGCCCCGCCTCCAAGGGCCCCGCCTCCAATCCATCCACCTGGAGTGCTCTGATTGGAAGGTTGGGAGGAAGATTGGCTCCTCCTGCTGCAGGTTTAATTTCTAGTGAAACCACATTTGGCTCTTCACATCCTGCTCCTCCTCCTCCTTCTGATGCTCCTCCCCCTGCTCCTCCTCCTCCCATCCAGAACTCTGCCACCACACTGATGTCTCCTCCTGCTGCCCCCTGACTTCCTGCTGCCCCTCCTGCTGGGTCGACAGAGGAGGACAGGGCTTCGGTGATGATGGCGGCCGTCTGAGCGACCCAGTTCAGCTCCGATCGGACCTCCCCTCCCGCTCCTCCTCCCGCTCCTCCTCCCGCTACAGAGGCGGCGGCCGGCGGAGGGGACTCGGTCTGAGGGCCCGGCTGGGCGGCGCTGGCGGGTGCAGGTTGGGCGGTGCTGGCTGGTCCTGGTCCAGCTGCAGCACTGTTGTTGTTGTTGAGGTTGTCCTGCAGAGCCGTCTGGTTCTGACCTGCCTGCTGGTTCTGCAGCAACATCTCCTGGATCCGGATCTGCTGCAGGATGGCAGGAAGCTCGTAGTGGTGGAAGAAGTAGATCATGGAGTGCTGAAGAGGAGGAAGAGGAGGATTCATCCATCACACCTGATTAATTCAGTATTATTGATGCAGAATAAAGTGGGCAGGGCTTCATAGATGTGTGGTGGACGATGATGATGATGGTGGTGGCGGTTCTGACCTGGATGAAGAGCCAGGAGGTGACCAGCGCCAGGCTGCTGTACTGCCCGTTGAAGCGGTAGTGGTACGCGTAGAAGGCGAAGTGGTACAGATAGAAGAACCTGAAACAAACCGGGTCGAGTCAAATGTTCTGATATTTGACCTCATGACATAAAAACTTTCTTTAATTCATGTTTTCATTAAAGGCTGAAAAGGTTATTAATCAATTTTGTACATAATCTGTAAAATCCTCACATTCAGTATCAATGTATTGATTGATTGACAAACACTTCTCAGGTGAACTCTGACCCTCTCAGGTGAACTCTGACCCTCTCAGGTGAACTCTGACCCTCTCAGGTGTTCTGAGTGTTACAGGTGTTCTGGTTCGACCCGACCCACCTGAGCCAGTGGCGTTTGCTGGTGTTGGTGTGGCAGCAGATGGCGTCGTACTGATCGGCCAACCAAACGATGAGGATGATGTAGAACGCCGTCGTAGTGTCGTTGAAGAACTCCGACATGATGGCCTCCATGCCTGAGGGCAGGAAGATACAAATACCTGTTTCAGGTTTTGACCCGGGACCGATCCGGATCGGGTCTGGTCCTGTCCTGTCTGATGTGAACTTACCGACGAGCGCCAGAATGACGGTGAGCAAAGGGGCGGCAGGGAAAGCGATGGTCATGTTCATCTCCAACATCTGGAGGAGATCGACTGAATGGGGACAGACGGAGACCAGATCAGGACAAAGCTGGTCCTCCAGCTTTATATCTAACCTACAACCAACAGGCCGGTCAGAACCGGGACTGTTTACAATAACCTGGATCCATCAAACTGGACCTCATGTCCCTAAAGTGGACGGTCCAGTGAAGCGGACCGGACTAGACTGAACCTGTGTCTGCTGTGTCGGAGGAAACTGACCGATGAATACGAAGATCTGGTGGTGAGAGTATCGGAGCAGCATGGACACGGACAGAGTCTGAAAAACACAGAACACACAGTCAGAACCAGAACCTCTAACAGCAAACATTTACATCCAAAGACCTCCAGAGTCCAAAGACCTTCACAGTCCAAAGACCTTCTACTGTCCAAAGACCTCCTACAGTCCAAAGACCTTCTACAGTCCAAAGACCTCCTACAGTCCAAAGACCTTCAGAACCCAAAGACCCCCTACAGTCCAAAGACCACCTACAGTCCAAAGACCTTCAGAGTCCAAAAACCTCCTACAGTCCAAAAACCTTCAGAGTCCAAAGACCTCCTACAGTCCAAAGACCTCCAGAGTCCAAATACCTCCTACAGTCCAAAGACCTTCCACAGTCCAAAGACCTCCTACAGTCCAAAGACCTCCAGAGTCCAAAGACATCCTACAGTCCAAAGACCTCCAGAGTCCAAATACCTCCTACAGTCCAAAGACCTTCCACAGTCCAAAGACCTCCTACAGTCCAAAGACCTCCAGAGTCCAAAGACATCCTACAGTCCAAAGACCTCCAGAGTCCAAATACCTCCTACAGCCCAAAGACCTCCAGAGTCCAAACACCTTCCACAGTCCAAAGACCTCCTACAGTCCAAAGACCATCAGAGTCCAAAGACCTCCTACAGTCCAAAGACCTTCAGAATCCAAAGACCTCCTACAGTCCAAAGACCTCCTACAGTCCTAAGACCATCAGAGTCCAAAGACCGCCTACAGTTCAAAAACCTTCAGAATCCAAAGACCTCCTACAGTCCAAAGACCTTCAGAGTCCAAAGACCTCCTACAGTTCAAAGACCACCTACGGTCCAAAGACCTTCAGAGTCCAAAGACCTCCTACAGTCCAAAGACCTCCAGAGTCCAAAGACCTTCCACAGTCCAAACACCTTCCACAGTCCAAAGATCTCCAAAGACCTTCCACAGTCCAAAGACCTTCTACAGTCCAAAGATCTCCAGAGTCCAAAGACTTTCAGAGTCCAAAGACCTCCTACAGTCCAAAGACCTTCAGAGTCCAAAGACCTCCTACAGTCCAAAGACCTCCTACAGTCCAAAGACCTTCTACAGTCCAAATACCTTCTACAGTCCAAAGACCTTCAGAGTCCAAAGACCTCCTACAGTCCAAAAACCTTCAGAATCCAAAGACCTCCTACAGTCCAAAGATCTTCAAAGACCTTCCACAGTCCAAACACCTTCCACAGTCCAAAGATCTTCAAAGACCTTCCACAGTCCAAAGACCTTCAGAGTCCAAAGACCTTCTCCAGTCCAAAGACCTCCTACACTCCAAAGAGCTCCTACAGTCCAAAGATCTTCTACGGTCCAAAGACCTCCTACAGTACAAAGACCTTCAGAGTCCAAAGGCCTTCTACAGTCCAAAGACCTTCTACAGTCCAAAGATCTCCAGAGTCCAAAGACCTTCAGAGTCCAAAGACCTTCTACAGTCCAAAGACCTTCTACAGTCCAAAGACCTTCAGAGTCCAAAGACCTTCTCCAGTCCAAAGACCTCCTACACTTCAAAGACCTTCCACAGTCCAAAGACCTTCTACAGTCCAAAGACCTTCAGAGTCCAAAGGCCTTCTACAGTCCAAAGACCTTCTACAGTCCAAAGACCTTCTACAGTCCAAAGACCTCCAGAGTCCAAAGACCTTCTACAGTCCAAAGACCTTCAGAGTCCAAAGACCTTCTACAGTCCAAAGACCTTCTACAGACTGAACCCTTCGACCCTTCAGAGTTACGATCACTTACGAAGATGACCATGATGACGAAGGCTGCTAGGTACGAGGTTCTGGCCATCCACATGCTGACGAAGCGATAATGTTCCCCAGACACTACGTTCCTCAGGAACCCTGCAGAGAACCACACAGAGTTATAACGTCAGGTTACTGAGGCTTGGCAGGTCGAAATATCTACACTGAAAGGCTGCTATGGGTGTATGGTAAGGTCGGGGTCAGAGGGAGGCGGGTGCTACAGTTGGGTTCTGCCCTGTCTTTTTACTCCCAGTGATTTGATTGGTCTTTTTACTCCCAGTGATTTGATTGGTCTGTTTACTCCCAGTCATTTGATTGGTCTGTTTACTCCCAGTCATTTGATTGGTCTGTTTACTCCCAGTCATTTGATTGGTCTGTTTACTCCCAGTCATTTGATTGGTCAGGGCGTCTCCACCTTTGTTCTCCTCATTCTCAGCAAGCGCCTTCACACTGGACATCAAGATGTCGTCGTAGCCCAGAAACTCATCAAGCAGGAAGCGACTGAAGCCATCTCCAAAACACTCGTCCTTCATCGGATCTGAACACAGAGACACGGAGATGGAAGGGGGGGGGACAGGCTTGAGCTCCGCCAGGTTGGTTGGGGTGCAGTCATGTGACTGGTGAGGTCATGTGACTGGTGAGGTCATGTAACGTGGTGAGGTCATGTGACGTGGTGAGGTCATGTGACGTGGTGAGGTCATGTGACGTGGTGAGGTCATGTGACTGGTGAGGTCATGTGACTGGTGAGGTCATGTAACATGCAGTCTGACCCAGAGTGACGACCATAACGGGGATGTTGAGTCTCTGCCTCGTGCTCTGAGACAGACGGAGGAAGCCGTACTCCAGGGAATACTCCACGATATACTCCTCCTGAGGCCACACTGAAACAACAACAAACAACCTCAACAAACAATAATAAACATTAATTAACATCAACAATAAGAACAAACATCAAAACGACAACAAACAACCTCATCAAAAGGAGGCGATGGGGTGAAGAGGGGGAGGAGGTACATGAGTTAGAGGAGGTAGAAAGGGGGAGAGGTTACAGGAGTTAGAGGAGGAGGGGCTACAGGAGGTGGAGAGGGGGAGAGGTTACAGGAGTTAGAGGAGGTGAAGAGGGTTTACCTGCTCTGGTCACCATCTCCAGCTCAGACACTGAGTCCTGCAGCAGCTGCGTACCTTTAGAGGGCTGACTGAAGGACACGTCCTGGCTGTCATTTACTCCCCTGGCTCCTCCCCCTCCAACACCTCCTCCAATTAGAGAGGGCTTCAGGCGAGGTTCGATGTCCAGCTCAAACTGCAGAAGACAGGTGAGGACAGACAGGTGAGGACAGACAGACAGGTGAGGACAGACAGGTGAGGACAGACTCACCTGTACTGAGCTGTTGTCAAACATCTCCAGAGTCATCTCCTCCTCTTCCTCCTCTTCCTCCTGCAGCGCTGCCAGGCTGAGCCCTGCCACCACTCCTCCTCCTCCTCCTCCTCTTCCTCCTCCTGCTCCTTCCTCCTCCTCCTCTAGCTCCTCCTGCAGGGCTGTAGAGTCGTAGTGCTGCAGGAAGACGGGGGCTCTGCTGGAGTTCCTCTGGATCTCCACCCGCAAGATGCCATCACGAGGCCAGCGCTCCCTCACCACCTCCAGACAGTTGATGGGCGAGCGAGAGAAGGCGATGTGGATATAGGCGAGGATGAAGAGGACGAAGAGCGCCTGAGGGGGAGGAGTTCAAAGGGATGTCAGCCAATCAGTCTTCACTGCAGTTACAAGTGTGTGTGTGTGTGTGTGTGTGTGTGTGTGTGTGTGTGTGTTATGGTCATGTGACTCGGCAGTTTGCTCCATCACTGCGTTTGCAGATAAAATCCTGAAGGTCTGACTGCCATTAATCTGAACATAAAGTGTGGATTTACACACCAGACTCCATTCAAAATCTGGTGATTTTAATCCTCATTGCTGCAGATTAGACACATTCTGCTGTTTGTTTATTCTGCTCAAATTGAAATGAGGTATTTTTGAGCGCTTGGCTGTTTCAGTTGAGATGTTTTGCGACAGACCTTCCACTCTGACCCTTTTCAGGGAGGAATACGTGACAGTTGTATCTTCATCTGTCAGAAGGATGTTAATTGAGTCCTACTATGAAGATTGGCAGCGATATCATAATTAAATATGAATATTTATATTATTTATGAGTTGGATTCTGTCAGATGATGTCTTATAACAACGAGCTCATTAAAATGTGCAGATGTTGTTTCCTGGAACAGGAAGTGTCTAAAACAACCTCCATCATCGATGAACCTTATGGTCCATCAGTCCGTCGTCTGGGTAACGCAGGACACCCGGGTGGAAGCAGGTGAGGTCCGATGTTCGGCCCCAGTTCGATTCCTCAAAACCACGTTCAAACTGTGTTGTAATCGGTTCTTTCATGGCGCGTTCATCATGAACGTTACAAACTGCTGCCGGCTCGGAACCACCGAGGACATTTACACACTGGATGTGGTCTCCCGGGTTTCCAGGACCGACCGGATCCCGGTTCTGAGTTTCTCACCTTGAGCAGGACGAAGAACTCGAAGACTCTTCTGAAGGACGGCGGGAAGAGCCGTGCGTAGGTGACGGCCATCTTGAAGAAGAGGGCGTGGAAGAGGCGGTCCCGGACGTTGATGAGGGGATTCTGGTTGATGTTGGGGTTGCGGATCCGATTGGGGCCCATGTTGTTGTTGTTGTTGTTGTTCAGAGGGACGTTGTTGTTGTTGGCCTGGTTCTCAGACATGGTCTCGGTCTCTGGAGGATTCGGATCACAAACTCACTGCTGCGGCTGATCAGGTCAGCATGGTCGGACCGGGTCTGGACGATGAGGGTCTCTGCTGGGCCTCCGTCCCTCCGAACGTCTTCACACCTGAAGAGGACACAAAACATCTGTGATCCATTTCCTGGTTCTGGAAGAAGACTTGAGGGGGCGGGGCTAATGCCACTGAAAACTGATTTGCTGTATTAATGAGCTGGTTTCGTGTCTGGCTCGGTTCTGATGGGTCGAGTGTGTTCGGCGGACTCGGGTGAGTTCGGGGCCTGTCGTGTCTGGTTCGGCAGGTAAACATCCAGCTAACACCTCATCTCTGTCATTAGCTTTAAGTTCGCGTGCAGCTGACTCGCCTGTTATTGTGTCCGCAGCGGCGTGTCCATTCCCCCGTTACCGGTTTCCCGTTACCGGTTCTCCGTCGGTGTTTTCATCAGAAGAAACCGACCGACTCAGAAACGCCACAGCTAGCCGTTAGCACCGTTAGCGCGCTAGCCGTGGAGGAAAATAACGCTGCAGGTGCTAGCGCCTGGAGCTAGCTGACCGGTGGAGTTAGCTGGACGGACGGAGGACACATTTCAGTTTGAACCGACAGATAAACGAAGCAAAAAGTCTCCGTGTGAATCTTCAAGAGGTTAAAATCAACTCCGAGCTTCAGTTCAGCCAACAGAAGCTAACAGCGGCTAACGGGCTGCTGCATCAGACACTGACGAAACCACAGCCAGAGCGGAAATACGGGTCCTGCAGCGGGCTGCCTTTTCCCCGGGTTCCGTCTGTCAGGGCAACTTTCATTCCTGAGTTTTGACTGTCAGGTGCCTTCTTCAGCAGAAAAGCTTCTTTAAAGGTTCAGTGTTCAGGATTAAGGAGGATCAATGTTCATAAATGGAATCTGATATTTGTAATGAGTGGTTCGTATATAATCAGCTGAAACTAAGAATCATTTGATTTCGTTTCCTCAGAATGACCCTTCATATCTACACAGGGAGCACATGCTCCTTGTTTCCTCACAAGTTCCACTGCAGATTCTCTTGTATGTTGGAAAGAGGGAGGGATGTTCAGTCGGTGGCAATGTGCAACCTCACCGCTAGATGACACTAAATCCTACACACTGCTTTTTTAAGGTAGTAATTATACTTGATTCTTTGACTGTGGTTTTTTCTTTTTCCACTACTTTATGCTGCTGACACGTCAAGTTTATTCTGTTCTATTAGGGCCTATATCATTTGATTCATCACAAACTTATTGGAATATTTTTAGAATTAAATTTATAGGAGCGGTGGCATAGTTTTGTGTTTCAGACTGTAGGGGGCGCTGTTAGTCTGGGTGATGTTTGTGTTTCAGACTCTAGGGGGCGCTCTGTGTTGGTCTGGGTGGTGTTTGTGTTTCAGACTCTAGGGGGCGCTGTGTTGGTCTGGGTGGTGTTTGTGTTTCAGACTCTAGGGGGCGCTGTGTGTTGGTCTGGGTGGTGTTTGTGTTTCAGACTCTAGGGGGCGCTGTGTTGGTCTGGGTGGTGTTTGTGTTTCAGACTCTAGGGGGCGCTGTGTGTTGGTCTGGGTGGTGTTTGTGTTTCAGACTCTAGGGGGCGCTGTGTTGGTCTGGGTGGTGTTTGTGTTTCAGACTCTAGGGGGCGCTGTGTGTTGGTCTGGGTGGTGTTTGTGTTTCAGACTCTAGGGGGCGCTGTGTTGGTCTGGGTGGTGTTTGTGTTTCAGACTCTAGGGGGCGCTGTGTGTTGGTCTGGGTGGTGTTTGTGTTTCAGACTCTAGGGGGCGCTGTGTTGGTCTGGGTGGTGTTTGTGTTTCAGACTCTAGGGGGCGCTGTGTGTTGGTCTGGGTGGTGTTTGTGTTTCAGACTCTAGGGGGCGCTGTGTGTTGGTCTGGGTGGTGTTTGTGTTTCAGACTCTAGGGGGCGCTGTGTGTTGGTCTGGGTGGTGTTTGTGTTTCAGACTCTAGGGGGCGCTGTGTGTTGGTCTGGGTGGTGTTTGTGTTTCAGACTCTAGGGGGCGCTGTGTGTTGGTCTGGGTGGTGTTTGTGTTTCAGACTGTAGGGGGCGCTGTGTCTTGTCT
>NW_027185248.1:122500-197500 GCF_022577435.1 Embiotoca jacksoni
GTGTGTGAGGGTGAGTGAGTGAGTGTGTGTGTGAGGGTGAGTGAGTGAGTGAGTGTGTGTGAGTGAGTGTGTGTGAGGGTGAGTGAGTGAGTGAGTGTGTGTGTGTGTGTGTGTGTGTGTGTGTGAGGGTGAGTGAGTGTGTGTGTGAGAGGGAGTGAGAGGGAGTGAGAGGATGTCTTGGCCTCGACTTCACTGTGTTGAATCTAATAATCAGTCAGCATTTCTGTTCTTTCACTGTGTGCCTTTAAAATCATATCCGTTTCCACGGCAGCCATCAAGCTCCTGCTAAGACTTCACCTGATTGGTCTGAGCTCTCCTCCCTGGACTCCCTCAGATAACGCTCAGAACTGGACTTTGAAGTGAACCGGTCCAGTAAAAATTAACGGCTGAGGAATTTTATTCAAATGTCCTCTGGAGGCTGACAGGAAAATCTCTAGCAGTCCTCCAGTCCCTGAATGTCTCACGTCTTTAATCTCTCAACACTAATTGATCAATTCACTCAGACACCCTGCGGGACCAGAACCTCCAGGAAGATAACATTTTGGATTAGCTGTGATGGAGAAATGACGGTGAGGCTTTTAAACAGCAGGATTAAAGAAAGAATTAAGGAGCTGAAGAACAGTCAGCGGGGTGAATGAGATCACCGTCAGCTCCACTGTTTGTCTTCCTGTCTTTCACCACATCAGCACTTTCTATTTATTAATTTGAGACATTATTATACCAAACCTCTGATGTAAACTGCAAAGAATTAATAGTTTTCTTTGAATCTTCTGAGAGACAGGGGGAAAAAAAGTGATAACAGCAATAGGTAATCTAAACACTAACTTGTACTCAGGAAAAACTAACACACTACTCATAACAATAGTTACACGATTAATAAATGGTCATTTGTACATTGTTTGATCACCAGTCTCAAAGTGTGTTTGCCTTCCATTCAGACACACACACACACACACACACACACACACACACACACACACACACAGTGTTTTTGTTCTTGCCCAAGGACACTTCAGCAGGGGAGGACCCGGCAATTGAACCGCCAATCTTGTGTGTGCCACTCTTACTCTTTTACATCACTGCTGAGGTACTCTGCAGGGTCAAAGGTCAATTAAAGCGAACACATGACGAAGTAAGTTGAAACACAGAGTGATCAAGAACACGTTTTATTTTCATCTTTCTTTCTGAGGACCAGAGCATGCAGCATCCTCCCTCAGTCTCAGCTGCCTCTTCTGTCTCTGACAGATTCAATTCTTTTTATAGCAGCAGGTTTTTTTTACATTTTCAGTCACAAAATGTACAGATTCAAGATAAATGATGCTTCACGGTTTTACATTCAAATGGAAACGCTGAGTCAGTCTCTTCATGGTTTAAAGTCCTCTTTATCTCCGAGATGAATGCTTCGTCTGACTGACTTCAACTCAAACTGTAATCACATGCAACAGCACACGGACACATTAACAGCAGCGACACGCCCATTATTGGCTCATCAACACTTTGTATTTACAGATACTCTCTCTGATTGGCTGTCAGAGTGAGCAGCGATGATGGTTTCAGATTTGGAGGAAATATTCTTTGTGTTTTAGAGTATTTGAGCCACAGTGAAGAAAGAAACATCAAGAGGTCTCCGGAAGAAACAACCAGAGAGAAACACTTTAATACGACATTAACAGCTTCACTCTGGTAACTTTTATATTTTCTTAACAGTGGCCTTAATTGGTCTTCATACATTTTTATACTGATTTGGACAAATTGTAAAGAATTCCCTTGATGTAAAAAGAAGTGTAAACTTTAAAATGAAACCAAATCAGAGAGTTTATCTTTAAATTATGAAGATCAGTATCTGTATAAATATTTTATCTCATATTGGTCCATCTATTAAACATACATACTTTCACACATGAAAACAAAACACTGTGAACGGACTCACAGCCTCAACCAACCAGAGAGCAGCACACAAACAAACATGCTGAGAATCACTGTAGCAACCGAGCCATCACAACAAAGAGGCATCAACACGCTCATCCAGGAAATATACAATCAGTGTCAACCGCCAACATGGCCGCTGCATCTTCCACAGATGCCACAGAGCATCTTCACTCAAAATATCTGCTGCAGGGTTTGAGTTCTACTGGAGGGTTTGAGTTCTCCTGGAGGGTTTGGGTTCTCCTGGAGGGTTTGGGTTCTCTTGGTGGGTTTGGGTTGTACTGGAGGGTTTGGATTCTCCTGGATGGTTTAGGTTCTCATGGAGGGTTTGGGTTCTCCTAGAGGGTTTGGGTTCTCGTGGAGGGTTTAGGTTCTACTGGAGGGTTCGGGTTCTACTGGAGGATTTGGGTTCTACTGGAGGGTTTAGGATCTACTGGAGGGTTTGGGTTCTTCTGGAGGGGTCGGGTTCTCCTGGAGGGTTTGGGTTCTCCTGCAGGTTCAGGTCGTTGCATATTTGTGCTTGAGTGAGTCTTTAAAATCGTCTCTGTGCTCCTGTTCTCCTGGAGGGTTTGGGTTCTACTGGAGGGTTTAGGTTCTCCTGGAGAGTTAGGGTTCTCATGGAGGGTTTAGGTTCCACTGGAGGGTTTGGGTTCTCCTGGAGGGTTCAGGTCGTTGCATATTTGTGCTTGAGTGAGTCTTTAAAATCGTCTCTGTGCTCTTTGACTTCAGGTGGTTCTCTGAATGAGTTGTGTGGAAACGGTCGAGTTTCCTCTTCAGCGGCTCAACATGGTGGAGGTCGTCTCTACGGCAACGATGGGAGTCATCCATCAGTCAGACCCAGTCGGTCCCGGATCTCTGAACTAGATTGTTGGTTCTGTGCTCGTCTGGTAGCAGAATATATTTTATGCTGCTGTTGGTGACCTCAGACACTCGGACATCTTGTTCTGACTTCCTGAACTCAGAGTCGGGTGGAGGAACCGCGGTACTGGACCTCAGAACCACCACCGACCACACCTCATCTTCAAACTGTGTTCTGATAAACATCAACAGCACCAGCAATGTTTCAGGTACAAATTAAATAAATAAAGCTCTTTTGACTTTTGTTCTGATTTGATCGGGGCTGTCCGGAACCCCACCGGAGGACTTCTTCTGACTTCCTATCAGGAACGTTTTCATAAAGTGCATTTTTACATGTTTCGTGATTAACTATAAAATGGTTATTAAGTTGCCCACTGCTGGGTTCATTGGAGCCAATAAACCAGACCGGTTCTGGAGGAATCCTGGACTGACACTCAGGTAGGACGTCTTGTCTGAGGAAGGAAAACTGTCCACAGTGTTGAGCCGCCGAGCCCCGAGCTCTGGATGGAAACTCGCAGTGTGTTCTTCCCGCCCCGTTAAGTGACGGCGATGCGGTTCTGACCGGCGCGCTCAGTGGTCCAGAATAAGGCTTTTATTTTGAAAAGGCGAGCGACTAATCCTTGAACCTCCGTCCCTGCAAACTCTTATAATAGTTCTCCTGTTCAGTCTGGTTACGGATCTCTCTGTCCAACAGAACCAGAGCCGTCTTACGTCTCATGGCTATCTCCCTGCGCTGAGCCTCCGCCGACATCTCCACCTGTGGGTGAGGAGGGGGTGGGGCCGGGGCGAAGGATGGGGAGGGGTCGACGGTGGCACGCGGCGAGGCAGATCGGCGTGGGCGAAAACTGCTGCCGTGGGCGGCCGAGTCTCCTCGGTTGAAGTTGTTAAGGTCGTAGGTGTCTCGCAGGTCGCCCCCATTGGAAGGCCCCGCCCACTCCCACGGGTTTATGTTACCTGCGAGTGGAGGGGCCTGAGGGGGTGGAGCCTGGACGAGAGGATGGTGGGGGGCGTGGGCGTCCACTGTGATGATGCCCGACCCCTCCCGCTGATGCTCGGAGGAGGGGCGGTAGTGGGGGGAGTCGGCAGAGGAGGTGCCGGAGCAGGTGGAGGTGGTTTCAGAGGACTTGTCCCCAGAGGAGGAGGAGGGCAGGAGGCCCTGCTGCTTCGACATGGCGATGACCTGCATGAGCCGCGGCTGGTTGGCGGCGCGGCCCGACACGTCGCCGCTAGTTTTGTCCCGGATGGCGAGCCACTTGGCCCGGGTCAGGGCGCTCTTTGGGGACACCGGTGGAGGTCCTGCTTCAGGGATTTGTGGCGGTCTGGGAGTCGCCACAGCTTTGGCACCCCCTGGAGGCGGAGTGGGGTTGCGACCTGAGTTTACCCTCCCAGAATGCACTGCGGGCTGGTAGATGGGCGCCTGAGACCCGCCGTCATCTGTCTCCACAGAGCCCGCCTCCGAGCCGTCCTCACTAGTGTCCCGCTCCGCCTCGTCGCGGACGCTCAGTCCTCGCATCTCCATCGACTTCTGCTTCCACTCCGACACCAGCTGCTGCGACCGCATCGGGTCCATCGGAACCTGCACGGCCTTCAGGCGCCGCTGCACCGGCTGCACCGCGTCCTCCGGCTCGTCGTTGGGCCCCAACACCCCGTTAACATTCACGCTTGCCCTTGGCAGCGTGTTGCTGAAGGTCAGCATGGTCTCCTTCCCCATCGGGCTGCGCGGCGCCAGCAGCTCCACGTCCACGCTCGCCCTCTTCAGGCTCCCCATGGAGCCCTTCTCCCTTTGCAGCGGCACCAGGCCCTCCAGCCGGTCCAGGGGGGCCGGCGCTGCCGCGATCTCATCATTACTCTCTGAGGCGGAGGCGGGGCCCTTGTTGTAGACCGAGTCGTGTCCTCGCTCCGTCAGCGCTCGAAGAGGGTCCTCCTTGGGCGGCGGGGGGGGGCGGGGCCGTAGTGACGTCATCAGAGGACCTGAAGTTGGCGACAGCGTGAAGCGCCTGAAGGAGGAAAATAAAATCAGCGGAAATAAAAAAAATTATAATAATAATCCTGCTGCTCGAACAATAGAAGCAGCGTCAGGTGAGACAGGTGCATGCTGGGAAACACAGTCTGCCATCACTGATACTATTTAATAAAAGTGACATCTTAGTTCCTGGCTGGTAAATAAAGGACGAGGTGATTCTGTTCCATGTATTTATTGTATTTTAGGACTTGGAACATGTTGGTGAGTCACTCAGCTGCTTTACTCTCCATCAGTCTCCTGCTTTATACAGTCGCCATAACAACAGCATCACAAATCCATCTCCGTGACAACAGCTGGACGGAGACGAGCTGAATCCATCCATCTCAAAATAAAACATTGAGTCGCAACAATGGAGGAAATAAATTACTTTCAGGCAGAAAGTATAAAATGATGAAAACAGAAAGTTGAATCTGATCAGTGATCAATAACTTGGTTCCATCCAGACTTCAGCTTCAGTTGATGAGCAGCTTGTTTCCATGGAAACAGGCAGTGATATGATGATTATGAGGTCTCACCAGGTAAGCGGCGATGAAGGCTCCGATGACGAAGCCAACGTACACGTCGATGGGATGACTGCGGTGCTGCGTGATCTGGGTCAGGCCCGTCAGCGCCGCCGCGATGGAGAACCCGAACACCAGAACCGGCTTCAGCAGCTTGGTGCTGTCGGAGATGGTGGAGTTGAAGTACATCTGACAGGAAGCAGAAGGAGGTGATTAACACACGGAGAGCAGGGTCCAACAGAACCACCGTCAGAACCACTGACCATCAGAACCGGAGGTTTTCCTCCATCACACTTACAGAAACATAAACAGCAGCGAAGGCCGAAAGCGTTGCATGCTGGGAAGGAAACGTCTTCCTGAAGAAAGAGACGAAAACGTGATTCAATTATGAGTCGCGACATGTCCAGCTACACAAACAGGAAGTAAAGTGGGCACCTGGCGGCCATGATGGCGTGCTGGTCGTGTCCCGAGCAGATGTCTTTGGTGATGTAAGCATTTTTATCACATGACACGCCGGCCAGCGTGTAGTTGGGTTTACAGACCGTCAGGAAGAAGGGGGCGTGGTAACCTGTCGACAGCTGGATGATGTCAGTGAGCAGCGCCGTCGCACACAGACCGAACACGTGCACACCTGCAGAGAGACAGACAGGTGAGAGACAGACAGACAGATGAGAGACAGACAGACAAGAGACAGACTCGTACCCACGAAGCGGACGGTCCTCCTCAGGAAGGAGTTGAAGTTACATCCTCCTGCGTTGATGCTTCCTTCGGCTCTGCGGAGCTTCAGTCTGGACTGCAGGCAGTAGATCGCTCCTTCAACCAGCATGATCTGGTGCACAAAACAAACGCACCTGAGCAGCAGCAGAGTTGAAGCTGATCCAGGATCAGCTGCATGTTAATCAACCGTCACTCCTGAACACACGTTGTTCTACAGCAGCGAGGACGTCTGCATGACCGCGTGATCACGGGTTGACACGATCACTTCCTGAAATAAAATCCCTGCATCTCCTCGACACCAACGAGGAGTCGCTGATCTGTTAGAGGTGGAGATGAAGATGTCATGTGACTCGGGCAAAAGGTCACCAGGGAATGAAAGGTCAAAGTTCACAGAATTTAAACCACCTTGAGGTGAATTTATAATTTGTGATGTTAAGCAGTTGAAATTTGCTGAACAACTCCAGATGAAAGTGTGTCGGGATGTCGGTGGTTACAGCGCCACCTACGGGCGCAGTGACCTCCGACCATCCTCCCGGTTTGGTGTCTATCAGACTTTGTTTCTGAAAGCAGAGAAGAAGAATGAAAGGTTACCGAGGCGGCCGGGCCGGCGAAGGCGAGGCTCAGCAGCATCAGCAGCGGGATCAGCTCGTCACCTCCGTCCACGTACGGCATGCTGAGGTCACGGTCACGGCAACGGAAACCAACCTGAGCCGGCTGCACCACGTCGGTCAGCTCCAGGAAATACAGAGACACCATAGAAGAAGCCACGATGGGCAGCTGCACACACACACACACACACACACACACACACACACACACACACACACACAGGTGTCAGGTGTTTCTGAACAGAAGCATCATGACGCTCAAACGTCAGTGGGTGCAGCTCCACATCTCTGTGGGTGGAGGTGGGCACTTGTTCTCCCCTGCAGTCGGCTCCATGTGCAGGTAGTGTGACTTTAATTGTAGACTTCAGATTGAGTGACCTCCACCATGTATGTATTTTTGTTTGTTTGTTTGTTTAGAGCTTTTGCTCACCTCCACAAAGTAAAAACATGGCAGCAGAGTCAGACTGTCCTTTGGAGGCTTCTTCTTCATCTTCTCTAAAGAGGTCATCATCATCATCCTCATCCACCTGACACACACACACACACACACGATGAAGAACAGTTATTGGCTGCGACAAATTCTATGCTTACAGCAGAAGAAACATCACTGATGATGATGATCTGCATCATCATCATCACCATCTTCATCATCATCACCATCATCTTCATCATCACCATCAACTTCATCATCAACAAATTTGCACCTTCACCTCCCAATTAACCGCCAGCCAATCAGAGCACAGAACTCGTCTTCCTAAGAAGACCAGCAGACAGGTAGGCAGACAGAGGGACAGACAGGTAGACGCCTTTGGAGCGTGACGCCTGAAGACTGCAGTCATCTCTGCAGCCCGGCTCGGAACGGACCGGTTGTGCCGGAACAAAGCGGAAATGTGATTTATTTTTCTGATGCAGAACACCCACCCACGGTCTCACCTCACACCATCGACCAGCGTTAATTCCCGTCACGTTTTTCTCCTCCAGCTGCAGAACCGTCTCACCGGACGCACCTGCCGGACTTCCCGGGGCTTCAGCGGCTCGGTTCTAGTCCCGGTTCGGGTCTCGTCGGTCCCGGTTTAGGCTCCGTTCTCTCCCGAATCCGCAGATCGGAGTCGGTCTCGTTTCTTGCTGCATGTGCTGCTGCTGCTGCTGCTGCATGGAGTGTGCGTGTGTGTGTGTGACAGAGAGACACCGTGGAGCCCCCTGTCGGTATTTTACAGTATAGCAGCTGATTCCATCTGTGAATTAAGTTTCACCTCATTTATTAGTCCCGCTGCACTCAGTGTGAAACTCACCTGCTCTGAAGCACATGAGACCACCTGAGACCAGATGAGACCACATGAGACCACCTTGTTCTCCAGGAGAACCACCCTGTTCTGCACCTTAAATGTGAGAATTCTGACCTGAAGTTTGATTTAGAACAATGTCCTGCAGCTGGTGTTTAAAAGACTGAACAAAAATATACAAACATATCAAACAGCCAATCAGAGAGCAGCGTGGCAGAGAGAGCGAGAGAGAGAAAAAGAGAGGGGAGAGAGAGAGAGATGGACCGGTTTCATTTCCAGTAGAACCTGTTGATGGACAGGTTCTATTTCCAGTAGAACCTGCAGCTTCAGTTTCTGATCATCATCAATCACAGAAGAACTGGATCAGTTCAGACCGGTTCACCTTTCTTCTCCGAACCTGCAACAGAACCTGAACCATGAAGCTGATGATAAACAGGTATCATGAAGCCCAGAACATCAAACTGTTCTGACTTCCTGGTTGATCACAAGTTCATACTGGACCAATAGGATCAAAGGAAAACAGTGAAATGAGCCTTTATTGATGCATTCAGTAGTTCTTCATGTGTTATTGATCAGTAACAGTTTCAGTAAACCTGAGGACCTGTTCACCTTCTGCACCTGATCCAGGACCAGCAACTGGACCGGTACCTGATCCGGGACCAGCGACTGGACCGGGACCTGATCCGGGACCAGCAACTGGACCGGGACCTGATATGTTCTGTAGGGCGATGACTCTTTCCAGTCTTCTGATCGGTCGGTCAGATGTGATCCCCTGAAGTTCACCTGCAGGATGTTGTTACCACGGTCACCTATTTGGCTACCGTGGCGATCTACCCGGTTACCATGGCGGTCAATGGTGATGTACCTGGTTAAAAGTGAGCCAACTGTGATACCGGAAACCCAGAGTTCAGAGAGCTGATGTATCTTTTCATGGGGCAGGTCCAGGTGAGTTCAGGTGTTCCAGTCCAGGTGAGTTCAGGTGAGGGTGGGGGGGATCCTCCTCCACAGACCTCCACACAGACAGTTTTTGATCCAGCGCTGCTCCCACTGCTTCATGGCATTGGTCTTGTTGGGAGAACGAAGCATCGTCACACAGCCACACCTGAAGGGGGCGGAGTTACACACGTTACTGATCACATATTAAATCAATAAGTATCGTTTTCTGAGACACTAAAGATATTAAGAGTGAGATCAGAACTTTTTTTTTTTTTTTAATACAGAAGAATTTAAAACACAAAATCCCACGAAGCTTTGCTGCAGTGACATCACTTCCAGTGGACTCACCTTGTGCAGGCTTTACTCTCTTCAGTGGGACAAACTCCCATGTGGACACAACGCAGGTTATCCATCTTCTGAGAGCTGGGACTCCTACACACACACACACACACACACACACACACACACACACACACACACACACACACACACACAGACACACGCACACTGTTCATCTGCAAACACAGCAAATCAGCAAAAACAGGGCCAGGGCCAGGTGTGTTACCTTGTGAAGACCTCCAGGGGGGCGGTGCTTCCTGCTCCAGGGAGAGAGGAAGCTTTTCCAAACTGCAGCCTGAGCGGGTGTTTCCCCTGCAGCTTGACGATGACACCGTCGTTGACAGGCAGCCAGTCCATGCTGGGAACCAGCAGCTGACTGGGCAGCAGGCAGCACTCGTCTATCAGGCTCTCATCAGGGTCCTGGGGGGGGCCGTCGTCCCGGGCTGACCAACAGAAAGCAGGAAGTCAGTATCAGCTGTTTGATGTCTGTTTGATGTGACTGCAGTGCTGCAGGACAGCACCATGTTACAACATGTTTTACAGCAGCGTACAAACTCCAATCTACAATCTATAGACTACAGTCTACAGACTACAGTCTACATACTACAGTCTACATACTACAGTCTACAGACCACAGTCTACAGACTACCGTCTACGATCTACAGACTACAGACTACCGTCTACAGACGACAGTCTACAGACTACAGACTACAGTCTACAGACTGATCATAGCCGTTGGACTCCTGAGGGTCCCGTCCCAGTGGACCAGTAACATGGTTCTTACAGCAGAGCCACAGCTTGGTGAGCAGTCTGAACAGCAGCTGCATGCTGTCCTGGTTGTCTGACGTGGCGGTGAAGGTGGGCAGACAGCCGGGCTTCAGCAGACCCCAGATCCTGATCATCACCAGCATCTCCCTCAGCATCCCCAGAGACGCCCCGTCCCTCATGAAGCCGAATCCTGGCCGGACCATGGAGCCCTGCAGGACAAACAGGCCTAATGTGATCTCTTTGTGGAGGTTTTGTGCCTCTTTGTGGTTGTTTTTTGTCTTTGTGGTTGTTTCGTGTCTCTTTGTGGTTGTTTTGTGTCTCTTTGTGGTTGTTTTGTGTCTCTTTGTGGAGGTTTTGTCTCTCTTTGTGGAGGTTTTGTGTCTCTTTGTGGTTGTTTTGTGCCTCTTTGTGGAGGTTTTTTGTCTCTTTGTGGTTGGTTTTTTGTCTTTGTGGTTGTTTCGTGTCTCTTTGTGGTTGTTTTGTCTCTCTTTGTGGAGGTTTTGTGTCTCTTTGTGGTTGTTTTGTGCCTCAGTGTTTTTTTGTGCCTCTGGTTTTTTTGTGCCTCAGTGGGTTGTTTTGTGTCTTTGTGGTTGTTTTGTGTCTTTTTGTGGTTGTTTTATGTCTTTGTGGTTGTTTTATGTCTTTGTGGTTGTTTTATGTCTTTGTGGTTGTTTTGTGTCTCTTTGTGGTTGTTTTGTGTCTTTGTGGTTGTTTTGTGTGTCTGGTTTTTTTGTGCCACTGTGTGGTTTTTTTGTGTCTCTCTGTGGTTGTTTTGTGTCTTTGTGGTTGTTTTGTGTCTCTTTGTGGGTTTTTTTGTGTCTCTTTGTGGTTGTTTTGTGTCTCTTTGTGGTTGTTTTGTATCTCTTTGTGGTTGTTTTGTGTCTTTGTGGTTGTTTTGTGTCTTTGTGGTTGTTTTGTGTCTCTTTGTGGTTGTTTTGTGCATCTTTGTGGTTGTTTTGTGTCTCTGTGGTTGTTTTGTGTCTTTGTGGTTGTTTTGTGTCTCTTTGTGGTTGTTTTGTGTCTCTGTGGTTGTTTTGTGTCTTTGTGGTTGTTTTGTGTCTTTTTGTGGTTGTTTTATGTCTTTGTGGTTGTTTTGTGTCTCTTTGTGGTTGTTTTGTGTCTTTGTGGTTGTTTTGTGTCTCTGGTTTTCTTGTGCCTCTGTGTGGTTTTTTGTGTCTCTCTGTGGTTGTTTTGTGTCTTTGTGGTTGTTTTGTGTCTCTTTGTGGTTGTTTTGTGTCTCTTTGTGGTTGTTTTATGTCTCTGTGGTTGTTTTGTCTCTTTGTGGTTGTTTTGTGTCTCTTTGTGGTTGTTTTGTCTCTTTGTGGTTGTTTTATGTTTCTGTGGTTGTTTTGTGTCTTTGTGGTTGTTTTATGTCTTTGTGGGTTTTTTTGTGTCTCTTTGTGGTTGTTTTGTGTCTTTGTGGTTGTTTTGTGTCTTTGTGGTTGTTTTGTCTCTCTTTGTGGAAGTTTTGTCTCTCTTTGTGGAAGTTTTGTGTCTCTTTGTGGTTGTTTTGTATCTCTTTGTGGTTGTTTTGTGTCTTTGTGGTTGTTTTGTGTCTCTTTGTGGTTGTTTTGTGCATCTTTGTGGTTGTTTTGTGCATCTTTGTGGAGGTTTTGTGTCTCTTTGTGGTTGTTTTGTGTCTTTGTGGTTTTTTTTGTGCCTCTTTGTGGTTGTTTTATGTCTCTGTGGTTGTTTTGTGTCTCTTTGTGGTTGTTTTGTGTCTCTCTCTGGTTGTTTTGTGTCTTTGTGGTTGTTTTGTGTCTCTTTGTGGTTGTTTTGTGTCTCTTTGTGGTTTTATGTCTCTGTGGGTTTTTTTGTGCCTCTTTGTGGTTTTTTTGTGTCTCTTTGTGGTTGTTTTATGTCTCTGTGGTTGTTTTGTGTCTTTGTGGTTGTTTTGTATCTCTTTGTGGTTGTTTTATGTCTTTGTGGGGGTTTTTTGTGTCTCTTTGTGGTTGTTTTATGTCTGTGGTTGTTTTGTGTCTTTGTGGTTGTTTTGTGTCTCTTTGTGGTTGTTTCGTGTCTCTTTGTGGAGGTTTTGTCTCTCTTTGTGGAGGTTTTGTGCCTCAGTGGGTTTTTTTGTGTCTCTTTGTGGTTGTTTTGTGCCTCTTTGTGGTTGTTTTGTATCTCTTTGTGGTTGTTTTGTGTCTCTTTGTGGTTGTTTTGTGTCTTTGTGGTTGTTTTGTGCCTCAGTGGGTTTTTTTGTGTCTCTTTGTGGTTGTTGTGTGCCTCTTTGTGGTTGTTTTGTATCTCTTTGTGGTTGTTTTATGTCTTTGTGGTTGTTTTATGTCTTTGTGGTTGTTTTGTGTCTTTGTGGTTTTTTTTGTGTCTCTTTGTGGTTGTTTTGTCTCTTTGTGGTTGTTTTATGTCTCTGTGGTTTTTTTGTGTCTTTGTGGTTGTTTTGTATCTCTTTGTGGAGGTTTTGTGTCTGTTTGTGGAGGTTTTGTCTCTCTTTGTGGAGGTTTTGTGCCTCTTTGTGGTTGCTTTTTTGTCTTTTTGGTTGCTTTTTGTCTTTGTGGTTGTTTCGTGTCTCTTTGTGGTTGTTTTGTGCCTCAGTGGTTTTTTTGTGTCTCTTTGTGGTTGTTTTGTGTCTTTGTGGTTGTTTTTTGTCTTTGTGGTTGTTTCGTGTCTCTTTGTGGTTGTTTTGTGCCTCAGTGGTTGTTTTGTGTCTCTTTGTGGTTGTTTTGTGTCTCTTTGTGGTTGTTTTGTGTCTCTGTGGTTGTTTTGTCTCTTTGTTTTGTGTCTTTGTGGTTTTTTTGTGTCTCTTTGTGGTTGTTTTGTCTCTTTGTGGTTGTTTTATGTCTCTGTGGTTTTTTTGTGCCTCTTTGTGGTTGTTTGTGTCTCATTGTGGTTGTTTTATGTCTCTGTGGTTGTTTTGTGTCTTTGTGGTTGTTGTGTATCTCTTTGTGGTTGTTTTATGTCTTTGTGGTTGTTTTGTGTCTCTTTGTGGTTGTTTTGTGTCTTTTTGTGGTTTTTTTGTGCCTCAGTGGTTTTTTTGTGTCTCTTTGTGGTTGTTTTGTGCCTCTTTGTGGTTGTTTTGTGCCTCTTTGTGGTTGTTTTATGCCTCTTTGTGGTTGTTTTGTGTCTTTGTGGTTGTTTTGTGTCTTTGTGATTGTTTTGTGTCTCTTTGTGGTTTTATGTCTTTGTGGTTGTTTTGTGTCTCTTTGTGGTTGTTTTATGCCTTTGTGGTTGTTTTGTGTCTTTGTGGTTGTTTTATGTCTCTTTGTGGTTGTTTTATGTCTCTGTGGTTGTTTTGTGTCTCTTTGTGGTTGTTTTGTGTCTCTTTGTGGTTGTTTTGTGTCTCTTTGTGGTTGTTTTGTGCCTCTTTGTGGTTGTTTTATGTCTTTGTGTTTGTTTTGTGTGTCTGTGGTTTTTTTGTGTCTCTTTGTGGTTGTTTTATGTCTCTGTGGTTGTTTTGTGTCTCTTTGTGGTTGTTTTATGTCTCTTTGTGGTTGTTTTATGTCTCTTTGTGGTTGTTTTGTGTCTTTGTGGTTGTTTTGTGTCTTTGTGGTTGTTTTGTGTCGCTGTGGTTTTTTTTGTGTCTCTTTGTGGTTGTTTTATGTCTCTGTGGTTGTTTTGTGTCTTTGTGGTTGTTTTATGTCTCTTTGTGGTTGTTTTGTGTCTTTGTGGTTGTTTTGTGTCTCTTTGTGGTGGTTTCGTGTCTCTTTGTTGTGTCCCCCCACCTATAGTCCCCTGATGGACTCCTGCCAATTAGTTGTCATCACCTGCTGTCCCATTAGCTCACCTGGTTGGGCAGGTTGGCCAGCAGGTAGAGGACAAAGTCTCCCACCCATTGGATCAGCTGCTGCAGGGACTGAAGGGGGGGGCCGTCCAACACGAACTCCTCCGTCTTCAGATTGATCATCACCTTATCAATATCTGTTGAAACAGTTGTTGATCAGTCCTGTCCATCAGCTGACTAACACGTGATGATGCTGTGGTCTCACCTGTGTCCGTGTTCTTAGCACAGATCTCGGTGAGGCGGTCGCCTGGACTCTTGTCAGGTGTGTTGAGGACGTGCGGCCTCAGCAGAGACTTCAAAGTGGAGCTGATGGCGATCAACAGCAGTTTGGCGTGGAAGTCGCAGGCTCGCGCTGCCGTCGCCGTGGAGAGTTTACAGAGAGACGCCTTCACCGCCACGATACGAGTCGCCAGAACCTGAAACGTAGGAGACTCTGCTGTCAGACCCCCGCACAGAGGCATCATGGGAAGTGTGGTTTCCTGCTGGTGCTGCTGAGAACATCAAGGAAACTGGAACTAAGTCAAGAAGTTGAAGTGTCACTGGAAGACTGCTGAAACTTTATTATGTTTAAATGTCAAGAGGTAAAAGCAGTGGAAATGTCAGATGAGCAGGAAGTTGAAGTGTGTTTCCTAAAGTCAGTTGAAGACTCACTTCAACAGTTTAAACTTCAGAGCTGAAAGTTTTAGTGTCAGTTTGTATGTAAAACACAAAGTAAATGAAGTGTCACCTGAAACATCAGGACAGCTGAAACATTAGCAGTTCATGAGTCCATTAGTACATAAGCAGTAAAAAATGTTTAAATGATTAAGAATAAATAAGTTGAGGTGTCGAGCTGAAAGCAACTGAAATATTCTATGACTGTTGACTCTGTCAATAAACTCGAAGTTCTGAATCAGGAGATGAAAGCAGCTGAAGTGTCTGACAATGCTGAAATATAGAAGACAGATGAAGTGAACCGAATCGTTAACAGATGAAGTGAACCATTAAGAGATGAGGTGAAGCGCTAATAGAAGAAGTGAATGAAGTGAAGTGAAGCGTTACAGATGAAGTGAATCAAGTGAAGTGAACCGTTACAGATGAAGTGAACCATTAACAGATGAAGTGTCAGTTACTAAAGTTGTCAGCTGGCATGTGATGGTGAAAGCAGCTGAAGTGTTTGTTTCACCATTGTTGTGGCCTTCAGTGATGTTTTGTTTGCCTTTAAATTAAACCATTTAATCACATACATAATTATTAATAATGATGTATATTTAATCATTAATGACAGTTTGAAACACTGAAGTGTTTACAGAAAAGATTTTGGTCATTGAGCTCCAAAGTCTTCGATCAATAAACCAGGAAATGAAGATGATGACGATGTGATCACATTAATCAATAATACTAATGAGGGTTCAGGAGGGCGGGTTTTTCTTTGTGTTCTCTGTGACTACTTTTCCCAGCATGCCTTGCTCACCTGCTGCAGCGCCTGGTTCTGCCTCATGTACTCCTCGTGCAGCTTCTCCACCAGGTTGTGCACCATGCTGGGCTGCACGTGCAGCAGCACGTCCCACCAGTCGTACCCCGTCACCATGCAGTACTCCAGCAGGAACAGCAGGTGGCGCAGCGTCGTGTTCATCTCCAGCACCTGACCCATAGAGGGCGACACCCGCAGCATGTGGAGCTGAGGAGGACACGACGAGTCTCATCTGGTTCAGGTTCATCGATCAGCTGATCAATAACTGATGTGAAGTGTGTGTCCAGGTGTGGTTCCAGGTGTGTTTGCCGGTGTGTGTCCAGGTGTGTGTGTGTGTGTGCAGGTGTGTGTGTGTGTCCAGATGCGTGTCCTCACCTTGCCGTGGTTGTCCACTCCAGCCAGAGCCAATGAGGTCCATGAGAACTGTAGGGCCTTGAAGTGGAGGGCGGGGCCTGTGGTTCTTTGGCGTTTGATGGCGGACTCATCTCCGGGCCGTTGGGCGGAGGAGGAGGAGGAGCCGTAGAAAACGCCCATCGTGTGGAGGGACAGACGGTGGAGGATCTGAATACTGCCGTCATGGAAGGCCAGAGCCAGACCTGAGACCGGGGGCACGTGGTCCAGAACGTTAGAAGGTCCAGCTGATGGAATCTACCTGTTTAACTCTACCTGGTTAACTCTACCTGTTTAATTCTACCTGTTTAAACCTACCTGATTAACTCTACCTGGTTAACGCTACCTGGTTAACGCTACCTGGTCAACTGAACTTAAAGGTGCAGCACCTGGACCACCTGTGGTGTCACTGTGAAGACATTCTGTTTCCTCTGAGTTCAACCACTTAGTTCAGGACTTAAATCAGCTTTCAGAGCAGGTTTCATAAACTATCTTTAACATTCAGACACAGATCAGGTTCCAAAAGTTCTCCTGGGTTCTGCTCACCGAGTCCGGGGCAGAACTTGGTGTCTGACGCCACCTTCAGGTCAGTGTTGGAGATGGAAATGGGTAGTTTGGGCAGAGCAACCGCCGACACTCGCTCCAGATCGTTGGTGGTCGTCAGGATCCTCCACTTCAGGATAGTCGGCTGCTTCTCACCGACTGTACATAGGTCAGGGGTCAGAGGTCAGAGACAGGAGGTCAGAGGTCACCTTCAGACCAGGTGAACTGGTTTGGGTTTCTTACCGACAGGTGATCGGTGCTGGAAGATGTTGTTGACAGGAAGTCCCTCTTTCCTCAGAGACCAACACTCCACAATGCTGCCGCTCTGATTGGACGCACACAACAGGACCTGGAACACACACGCACACACACACACACACACACACACACGTCACACCTCAACATAGAAAAACCTGTTCAGAGTTGTGGTACCTGTTCAGAGTTCTGGTACCTGTTCAGAGTTCTCTCTGGTGAGGAACTTGAGGTGCGTGACGGCCGGGTACTTCTCCCTGCGTAGCGGGTCGGTGGTGCAGCGCAGGAACAGAGACGGTAAGAGCTCGGTGTCGATGCGACACTTCTCACTCACCACACTGACGACCACCTGAACACGGAGAGAGAATGGAAAGGTCAGAGGTCACCATGAAGGCCAGGTTCCCCGCTGGTTCTTCTGGTTCTGACCTTGTAGAACTGGACGGGGGAGGAACTGCTGCCGTCGGTGGCCGCCACCACGATGTTCCCTCCTCCGGTGAAGGCGATGTCGGCCAACGCCACGCGTCCCCTCAGCCGGCACAGACTCTCGCTGGCCGTCAGCAGCGCGCCGCCCGGCTTCAGCAGCGACACGGTGACCAACCCGCTCACCGTCACCGCCAGCCAGCCCTCCATCGGCTTCCCCCCGAACAGGGTCAGAGACGGAGAGAACTTCACCCGAGAGAACTTCTCCCCGAAGTTTGTAGACCCTGACTGAGAGGAGAAGAAGGGAGGAGAGATGAGGTACTGGTCACCTGGTCATCTGGTCACCCACGATGATGAACCCACCATCTCAACGTGCAGCGCCAGCTTCACTCCGTTGTGCAACCAGCTCAGAGCTACGATCGGATCGCCGTCCAAAGAGCTGGACAGGAAACTCTCCCAGCTGTTCACCAGATGGTCCGACATCGACCAACATTTGATCTGCCCGTCTCCGTCCGCAGACAGCAGCCTCGAGCCTAACGACAACCATCACAACGACATGTTAGCATTCAGTGAAACAGGTAAGTCACAGGAACCACATCCAGGTGTGAACCTCACCTGATTGGTCCCACTCCAGACAGGAAATGACCTCAGAGTGTCCAGAGTTGATGGAGTAAACGTCCCAGGGGTGCTCGGTGTCAATGATGTGGATCATGTGACTGACATCTGAAACAGAAACTCACTGCTCAGGTGTGTGTGTGTGTGTGTGTGTGTGTGTGTGTGTGTGTTTGTGTGTGTGTGCGTGTGTGAGTGTGTGTCTCTCTCTCTCTCTACCTTTGTCCTCGTCCTCGTTCTTCAGGTCGGTGCTGAAGGCCACCAGGTTCCTACAGGACCAGCAGCAGACCAGGGGGATGGAGGGGCAGTGAGTGCTCTTCGGACGTTTCTCCCACTCACACACGTAGGCCAGCTCCATGATTCCACCACAGAAGAAGAAGCGGGAGGACAGGTGGGCGCCTCACCTGACAACAGACACACATTTCATCAGTTTATTGATCAGGTGCTTCAATCACAGCTTGTTCAATCTGTGAGAGCTGCCTTTGTTTGACACACTTTACATTAATGATCAACTTGTTTCCATGGAAACAAACTGCATCCACGCAGCAGAGGGAAATGTTGACCCCTGTTAACCTCTAACCCTTAACCTCTAAACTCTAACCCTTAACCCCTAAACCCTAACCTCTAACCCTTAACCCCTAAACTCTAAACCTTAACCCCTAAACCCTAACCCTTAACCTCTAACCCTTAACCCCTAAACTCTAACCCTAAACTCTAACCCTTAACCCCTAAACTCTAACCCTAACCCCTAAACTCTAACCCTTAACCTCTAACCCTTAACCCCTAAACTCTAACCCTAAACCCTAACCTCTAACCCCTAAACCCGAAACTCTAACCTTAACCTCTAACCCTTAAACCCCAACCGTTAACCTCTAACCCTTAACCCCTAAACTCTAACCCTAACCCCTAAACCCTAACCTCTAACCCTTAACCTCTAACCCTTAAACCCTAACCGCTAACCCTTAACCCTTAAACCCTAAACTCTAACCCTTAAACCCTAACCGTTAACCTCTAACCCTTAACCCCTAACCTCTAACCCTTAACCTCTAACCCTTAAACCCTAAACTCTAACCCTTAAACCCTAACCCCTAACCCTTAACCTCTAACCGTTAACCTCTAGCCCTTAAACCCTAAACTCTAACCCTAACCTCTAACCCTTAAACCCTAAACTCTAACCCTTAAACCCTAACCGTTAACCTCTAACCCTTAACCCCTAACCTCTAACCCTTAAACCCTAAACTCTAACCGTGAACCTCTAACCCTTAAACCCTAAACTCTAAACTCTAACCTTATCCTCTAACCCTTAACCTCTAACCCTAACCTCTAAACTTAACCTCTAACCCTTAACCTCTAACCCTTAAACCCTAAACTCTAACCCTTAAACCTTAACCTCTAAACTCTAACCTTAACCTCTAACCCTTAACCTCTAACCCTTAAACTCTAAACTCTAACCCTTAAACCCTAACCCTTAACCTCTAACCCTTAACCTCTAACCCTTAAACCCTAAACTCTAACCGTGAACCTCTAACCCTTAAACCCTAACCTCTAAACTCTAACCTTAACCTCTAACCCTTAACCTCTAACCCCCTAACCTCTAAACTCTAACCTTAACCTCTAACCCTTAACCTCTAACCCTTAAACCTTAAACTCTAACCCTTAAACCTTAACCTCTAACCTTAACCTCTAACCCTTAACCTCTAACCCTCTAACCCTAACCTCTAAACTCTAACCTTAACCTCTAACCCTTAACCTCTAACCCTTAAACCCTAAACTCTAACCGTTAACCTCTAACCCTAAACTCTAACCCTTAACCTCTAACCCTTAACCTCTAACCCTTAAACCCTAACCCCTAACCCTAACCCTCTAACCGTGAACCTCTAACCCTTAAACCCTAAACTCTAAACTTAACCTCTAACCCTTAAACCCTAAACTCTAACCGTGAACCTCTAACCCTTAACCCCTAACCTCTAACCATTAAACCTTAACCTCTAACCTCTAAACTCTAACCTTAACCTCTAACCCTTAAACCCTAACCTCTAAACTCTAACCTTAACCTCTAACCCTTAACCTCTAACCCTCTAACCCCTAAACTCTAACCTTAACCTCTAACCCTTAACCTCTAACCCTTAAACCCTAAACTCTAACCCTTAAACCTTAACCTCTAACCTTAACCTCTAACCCTTAACCTCTAACCCTCTAACCCTAACCTCTAAACTCTAACCTTAACCTCTAACCCTTAACCTCTAACCCTCTAACCCCTAAACTCTAACCTTAACCTCTAACCCTTAACCTCTAACCCTTAAACCCTAAACTCTAACCCTTAAACCTTAACCTCTAACCTTAACCTCTAACCCTTAACCTCTAACCCTCTAACCCTAACCTCTAAACTCTAACCTTAACCTCTAACCGTTAACCTCTAACCCTTAAACCCTAAACTCTAACCGTTAACCTCTAACCCTTAAACCCTAAACTCTAACCCTTAACCTCTAACCCTTAACCTCTAACCCTTAAACCCTAAACTCTAACCCTTAAACCTTAACCTCTAACCTCTAAACTTAACCTCTAACCATTAACCTCTAACCCTTAAACCCTTAACCTCTAACCCTTAACCCCTAAACTCTAACCCTTAACCTCTGACCTCTAACCTCTAACCCAGACATCACACAGCGCCCCCTACAGTCTGCAACATAAACAGGTTTAAAACTTCACCTGAAACATTCATGACTTCATTCAGGTTTCAATCTACTAACCAGCAGTTCTACTTTCACTGTATTTAAAGAACTCTGGATTGAAGTGGTTAGTTAGCAGTGGTTGAACTACAGAGTTAGCCGCTAACATTAGCTCACCTGCCTCCGTTTTCAGCTCCGGTGACGCAGATTAAAATTTTTAAAAAGGAGTCGTTTTTCAGAATAAAGAATAAAGAATGAAAGAATGTAAAATAGAACCAGAATCGCTTTGAAGTATCAGCAGCTAACATCTAAGAGTAGCTAGTAGCAAACAAACCATTCACTCACTTCAACAATGAATCAGGACCCCGAAGCTCATACGGCTGTCTCTACAGCTGCCTGTCTTGAAAACACTCGGACCCCTTTGAAGCTTTTAATCAAACGGCTTCACAACTAAACACGGTGTGAACCGTGTGTTAGAGTGTGTGGAATGTCTAATGTAACGTGTGTGAGCAGTCCTCTATCCGTCCTGCTGTTCCGGTGTGTCGGGGAGAGGCCGCGGGCAGCTCCGCGGCCAGCCTGGGGTGGAGGGAACTTTTAACCCTGTGCGAAGTCTTCCAGGTTCATCCGTCCACAAACAAATAGTGACAAGTCGCGTTTACAAACACAACAAAGGTTTAAAACGTCAAACTGTCTTTAACCACCTTTAAGAACCTCCTGTTCATCAGGAACCACCTTTAAGAACCTCCTGTTCATCTGGAACCAGCTTTAAGAACCTCCTGTTCATCAGGAACCACCTTTAAGAACCTCCTGTTCATCTGGAACCAGCTTTAAGAACCTCCTGCTCATCAGGAACCACCTTTAAGAACCTCCTGTTCATCTGGAACCACCTTTAAGAACCTCCTGTTCATCAGGAACCACCTTTAAGAACCTCCTGTTCATTTACAACCACCTTTAAAAACCTCCTGTTCATCAGGAACCACCTTTAAGAACCTCCTGTTCATCTAGAACCACCTTTAAGAACCTCCTGTTCATCAGGAACCACCTTTAAGAACCTCCTGTTCATCTAGAACCACCTTTAAGAACCTCCTGTTCATCAGGAACCACCTTTAAGAACCTCCTGTTCATCTAGAACCACCTTTAAGAACCTGCTGTTCATCTAGAACCACCTTTAAGAACCTCCTGTTCATCTAGAACCACCTTTAAGAACCTCCTGTTCATCAGGAACCACCTTTAAGAACCTCCTGTTCATCTAGAACCACCTTTAAGAACCTCCTGTTCATCTAGAACCACCTTTAAGAACCTCCTGCTCATCTAGAACCACCTTTAAGAACCTGCTGTTCATCAGGAACCACCTTTAAGAACCTCCTGTTCATCAAGAACCACCTTTAAGAACCTTCTGTTCATCTAGAACCACCTTTAAAAACCTCCTGTTCATCTAGAACCACCTTTAAGAACCTCCTGTTCATCAGGAACCACCTTTAAGAACCTCCTGTTCATCAGGAACCACCTTTAAGAACCTCCTGTTCATCTAGAACCACCTTTAAGAACCTCCTGTTCATCAGGAACCACCTTTAAGAACCTCCTGTTCATCTGGAACCACCTTTAAGAACCTCCTGTTCATCAAGAACCACCTTTAAGAAACTTCTGTTCATCTAGAACCACCTTTAAAAACCTCCTGTTCATTTACAACCACCTTTAAAAACCTCCTGTTCATCAGGAACCACCTTTAAGAACCTCCTGTTCATCTGGAACCAGCTTTAAGAACCTCCTGCTCATCAGGAACCACCTTTAAGAACCTCCTGTTCATCTGGAACCAGCTTTAAGAACCTCCTGCTCATCAGGAACCACCTTTAAGAACCTCCTGTTCATCTAGAACCACCTTTAAGAACCTGCTGTTCATCTAGAACCACTTTTAAGAACCTCCTGTTCATCTAGAACCACCTTTAAGAACCTGCTGTTCATCAGGAACCACCTTTAAGAACCTCCTGTTCATCAAGAACCACCTTTAAGAACCTTCTGTTCATCTAGAACCACCTTTAAAAACCTCCTGTTCATCTAGAACCACCTTTAAGAACCTCCTGTTCATCAGGAACCACCTTTAAGAACCTCCTGTTCATCTAGAACCACCTTTAAGAACCTCCTGTTCATCAGGAACCACCTTTAAGAACCTCCTGTTCATCAAGAACTACCTTTAAGAACCTCCTGTTCATCTAGAACCACCTTTAAAAACCTCCTGTTCATTTACAACCACCTTTAAAAACCTTCTGTTCATCTGGAACCACCTTTAAGAACCTCCTGTTCATCAAGAACCACCTTTAAGAAACTTCTGTTCATCTAGAACCACCTTTAAAAACCTCCTGTTCATTTACAACCACCTTTAAGAACCTTCTGTTCATCTAGAACCACCTTTAAAAACCTCCTGTTCATCTAGAACCACCTTTAAGAACCTCCTGTTCATCAAGAACTACCTTTAAGAACCTCCTGTTCATCTAGAACCACCTTTAAAAACCTCCTGTTCATTTACAACCACCTTTAAAAACCTTCTGTTCATCTGGAACCACCTTTAAGAACCTCCTGTTCATCAAGAACTACCTTTAAGAACCTCCTGTTCATGTAGAACCACCTTTAAAAACCTCCTGTTCATTTACAACCACCTTTAAAAACCTTCTGTTCATCTGAAACCACCTTTAAGAACCTCCTGTTCATCAAGAACCACCTTTAAGAAACTTCTGTTCATCTAGAACCACCTTTAAAAACCTCCTGTTCATTTACAACCACCTTTAAAAACCTCCTGTTCATCAGGAACCACCTTTAAGAATCTCCTGTTCATCAGGAACCACCTTTAAAAACCTCCTGTTCATCTAGAACCACCTTTAAGAACCTCCTGTTCATCTGGTCAGACTCTGACATCTCATCTGGAGGGACAATCTGGTGAAATATGTTCTGTTTTTCAGAATAAAGGCAAATTAGTTAATTAGTTGTTAGTTAGTTAGTTAGTTAGTTAGTCAGTCAGTCAGTCAGTCAGTCAGTCCCAGTGTGGTCTGGTTGTGTTCAGTACTCTCAGTGAACAGGCAGCAGACACTTTTCAGCTTTTATTCATCACTTTCAGATAAATCAGGTTCAAAGCAGGAAAACAATCAGAATCTTCCTGTTGTGCTGCTTCATTATTAAAGGACGACAGCTTCACTCACTGGAACTCTTTATTTCTCTTGTTCTACAACTTTATTACTCTTCTTCTAGGTCTTTTTTTCTCTTCTTGTCTCTGTTGGAAACTCAGCAGATGATTGGACCAGCAGTGTCCACCTTTAAAACCATTTGGACCTGAAAGAAAGACATCAGTCAGGCTGTTGAACAGACTGTCCTCAGAATGGCCCTCCTGGATCTGGTCCTGGATCTGGTCCTGGATCTGGTCCTTGATCTGGTCCTGGATCTGGTCTCACTGGTCCTCCTGGTTGGTGAACACTCCGGCCTCCCAGCGCAGCGCTCGTTGGTTCTTATGTCGAACAACTCGAGTCGACTCCACGACCTGAAAACACACACACACAAACACACACACAAACACACACACAGACACACACAGGCACAAACACACACACACACACGCACACACACACACACACACACACACACACACACACACACACACACACACACACACACACAAACACAAACACACAGGCACATACACACACACAAACACACACACAGACACACACACACACAAACACACAAGCACACACACACACACACACACACACACACACACACACACACACACACACACACACACATGTGCATGCACACCAGCAGTAAATTACTGAACTTTATTCAACTTTATCAAACTTTACTGGCCCTGAATGTTGAACTGCAGGACGTACCTCGTTGTTGACGTCGTCGACCAGCTGGATTCCTGCGTACTGACAACAAACAAACAAACAAACAAACATGTTACTGTGATGAACTGAAACCTCAGCAGACAGGATGTCCTCACACTGAAGACTACCAAAAAAAGAGCCAGAATAAAGGCTCACCGAGCTGTCCTCCAGCTTCAGTTTGACCCGTCGCTCCTCAAAGTCCTGCAGCAGAGTCTCTGTCAGTCCTCGGACAGCGGGGGGGGCGGATCGGACCGCGGAGGAGGAGGCAGGAGGAGGAGGAGCAGGGGAGGAGGTCCACGGTTGAGCGGTGATGAAGGAAACGGAGGACAGCCGGACGGAGACATGAGGAGAGGACGAGGACACACTGACAGGTGTGTCTGAAACACAGGAAGGAATACATGATAATGTCATCAATGATGTCATAGGGAACGCACTGTGATGTCAGCTGATCCCTGACCCAGACCCAGGAGGACACGCCCAACAGAACCAGAACCAGAGTAGGAGAACATCTGGCTTGACTGGGGGAAGAGCAGAGAGACAATAAACTGTTGGTGGGTCAGAACCACAGACCAGAACTACACAGGTCCAGAGAACCTGCAGAAAGGTCGAGCCTCAGCAGCCTCTGGTTCTGGTTCTGTTGGAGGGTTCTTCCTGTTTAAAGGGAGTTTTTCCTTCCACCTGTTTCTCATGTTGAACTGTTGGTTCCTCTGTGATGTTCTGTTGGTTCTGTTGTTAGAACTTTAGTATTAAAGAACCTGTGATGTTCTAAGGTTCTGATCTGGTTTGGTATGTTGTGTTGTTGTTGTGTTGAGTGTCTGTTGTGTGTCTGTTGTGTATGTGTTGTATAGTTGTTGTGTTGTGTGTCTGTCGTGTAGTTGTTGTGTTGTGTGTATGCTGTGTAGTTGTTGTTTTGTGAGCCTGTTGTGTGTCTGTTGTGTAGTTGTTGTGTCTCTGTTGTGTGTCTGTGGTTGCAGCCTGTTGTCTGGTTACTGATTGACAGGAAGTGAGAACGTGTCCTGGTCCTGTTGGACTTTGGTCTTGTCTCTATTGAAGTTATTCATTGTCTCTGGTTAGTGTGTGTCACAGCAGAAGCTGTGTGTCTGCTGTGTGTCTGTTGTGTGTCTGTTGTGTGTCTTGTTGTGTCTGCTGTGTGTCTGTTGTGTGTCTGTTGTGTGTCTTGTTGTGTCTGCTGTGTGTCTGTTGTGTTTCTGCTGTGTCTGCTGTGTGTCTGCTGTGTGTCTGCTGTGTGTCTGTTGTGTCTGTTGTGTCTGCTGTGTGTCTGTTGTGTCTGTTGTGTGTCTGTTGTGTGTCTTGTTGTGTCTGCTGTGTGTCTGCTGTGTGTCTGTTGTGTCTGTTGTGTCTGCTGTGTGTCTGTTGTGTCTGTTGTGTGTCTGTTGTGTGTCTTGTTGTGTCTGCTGTGTGTCTGCTGTGTGTCTGTTGTGTGTCTGTTGTGTCTGCTGTGTGTCTGTTGTGTGTCTGTTGTGTGTCTGTCTTGCTGGGAGACATATGTACATACCTGTCTTCACAGCAGGGTAGAACTGACTGGTGGCCATCTTGGTCCCATGTTCCACCAGAGGAGCAGGAGAGAGGAGCGTTGGGTTGGTCTCCTCCCTAGTCTCCTCCCTGGTCTCCTCCCTGGACTCCTCCCTAGTCTTCTCCCTGGACTCCTCCCTAGTCTCCTCCCTGGTCTCCTCCCTGGACTCCTCCCTAGTCTCCTCCCTGGTCTCCTCCCTGGACTCCTCCCTAGTCTCCTCCCTGGTCTCCTCCCTGGACTCCTCTCTGGACTCCCTCAGCTGCTTCAGCTCCTCCTCCCGTCGTAGCACCTCCTCGATCTCCTTCTCCATGAAGTCCGGAGCTCCGTGTCCTCTGCTCTGCAGGCCGGTGGACTCCAGGTTCTCCCTCCAGGACCAAAGGGTGGTCCAAGATGTCGGCGTTCGGTGGGCCGGAGAGGAGGAGGAGAAGGAGGAGGAAGAAGAGGAGGAGGAGGAGGAGGAGCATGTCGGATCCTGGAGCAGTGGTCCTTTAGAGTTCATCTCAGTGAAGGAGGACACTGGACTCATTTGGACCAACTGGAGTTCTTCAAGGTGTCGATGAGGACAGCAGGGAGACAGGAGGACGTCCTGGGATCCAGACTGGGACATCCTGCCCTCTGCCCCGCCCCCCAACCCATCCCCAGTCCCGTCCCCCATTGCTCCCTGCAGCTCCTCCTTCCTCCGGTTCTCCTCTCCGATCTCTCTCTGGATGAAGAAGCTCACTCGGTTCTTGTCTTTGGTTCTGGTCGGCGTCAGTGGCGAGGGTAAGCGCGTGGTTCTGATCTGGACCATCTCGACCCGGCCATCATTGTGCTTCAGGCCTCGAGAGCGCCGCAGGTTCTCCTCCCGCTCCTGCACCAACCGGATCTCCCTTTCTATCGGGGTCTCGGCCACTGACTCGCCGGTCTGGATCGGACTGGTGTTGTCGTTGACCCGGCCTTCAGCGCCGGTGCAGCCGCCGCCCACCTCCACCGACAGCTCCTCCGGGCCGCTGCTCTGCCTGCTGAGGTTCTGCTCGGCCCGGATCGCCTCCTCTTCCTCTGCTGTGATCAGTGACGGGCCGTCCATCTCCTCCCTCCAGCTCAGGGGAGTTCTGGAGGACCTGGTTCTGAGGAGCGCTGCCAGCCGGTCTTGCTCCATCTTTAGGAACTGTTGTCGGACCTCGCTGAAGTTGATCTGCTCCTTGTCGACGGTGCCGGGCTCAGCGGGTCGAGGAGGTTCGATTCTGACGGGTCTGTAGCTCACACTAAGGCCTTCAATCAGTTTCTTTGTAGACCGGTTCAGGTCCAGATCCTCCGATGGGCTCAGCTGGTTCTGGAACACGTGGGTCCTCTTGGGTGCTTGGCCCCGGATGATGTCCTGGCGGAGCTGCTTCTCCTCCTCCCCCCCGACCACTCTGATGCCGGCGTTCGGACCGGCTCGGTACCGAGAGTCTCCGTTGCTCTCTGAGAACAAACTCTCGGGCTTCCTGCTGCTGCTGTAGGTCTGTAGTTTGAATCCTTGGTCCTCCTTCAGCGTGGCCAGCTGAGCCTGCCGCTGCGGTGAGACCATCCAGGCTTCGTTTAGCTCCGCCTCCGGACTCGCAGGATCCTCCACGAAGGAGTAGAATCCGCAGGGAGAGCTGGCGCTGCTGCTGCTGCTGCCGGGGCTGCTGGGAGGCAGCTCCTCGCCGGCGGTCCCTCCGTCCTGCGACACGGCGACCTGCCGGGCCCGGACCACCACATCCCCAGAACCAGCGCCCTGCAGGGAGGAGACCACCACCCACTGACTGCGAGCCACTGAGATGCTGCTGGAGGAGGAGTCCAGGTCGGGGGCGGGGCCAGCGATGGTGCGCAGGTCTGAAGGTTGTAGCAGGGGAGACAGAGGCTTCAGAACCCACCGCCTGGGGGCGCTGTCCATGGCTGCAGGGGGCGCTGTGGGGTCGGGGGGAGTTTTTGACGGAGGAAGACAATGAACGAAACTCGATGTCTGAAAAGTCACAACATCCTGACGGTTGCCTGGCGAGAGTCTCTGAAACAACAGGGAGGAGAGGACGTTACCATGGAAACAACAGGGAGGAGAGGACGTTACCGTGGAAACAACAGGGCGGAGAGGACGTTACCATGGAAACAACAGGGCGGAGAGGACGTTACCGTGGAAGCTACAAGGACGAGAGGACGTTACTACAGAAACAGCGGGGGGGGCCTTAACATGGAAACAACAGGGAGGAGAGGACGGTTACCATGGAAACTACAGGGACGAGATGACGTTACTATGGAAACAGAGAGGACAGGTTGGTTACCATGGAAACAGTTCTGGAGGTCATTGTATTTTCTATAAGCCAAAATGTATTTTTACTTATTCATGAATTAAATGATATTTATGATCAATTAACTGATCAACAACATGAAAAAAATATCCATGAATTCCATGATTGCCTTTGCAAGGTATTGTGGGAAATGAAGTCCCTGCAGACGTGCAGCCGGACCAGCAGCAGCTCCCTGGTTTTATGGTTTGACGTGAGGAATGTGAGTAAAGTTTATGGAGCTGATCGATGCGTTTACAGACCATAAAGAAGGGACGAGGTCACATGACAGGAAGGAAGGATCTTCTCATGAAACCTTCACGTTCAGTCTGACATGGTTGAACCGACCAATCAGTTTCAGTTCAGCTGCAGCAGATGAACCGAAGCTCAGAGTTTCATCATAAATCAATAAGTGAGTCTGAAGCAGGTCAAAGGTTCAAATCCTGAGTCATAAAGACAAAGAGCTGAGCTCAGCGTTCAGAATGCCGTCAGAGACGAGTTGCTGATCTGAGAACTGAACGGAGATCCTGACAATAAATAAGAACAGATGATGTTCAGAGAGTTCAGATCAGTGAAGGAAACAGTTCTTATTGATCAGTTCACTTCAGACAAACTACAGGAATCAGAGCGGTGTTAGCTGAGAGCATCCTGCTGCTTTCTCTGCTTTCATTGGGTGGAACTGTCCCTTCAACTCCTGGCTGCAGTGCATCATGGGAGTTCAGACAAACATCCCTGATCACTATGACACTGATGGAAACTTAAAATCAGACAGATTCTCAGGGGACTTCTGAACTGTCTGTCTGAAGTGTACCAGGTCACCTCCACCAGGAACCAGGTCACCTCCACCAAGAACCAGGTCACCTCCACCAGGAACCAGGTCACCTCCACCAGGAACCAGGTCACCTCCACCAAGAACCAGGTCACTTCCACCAGGAACCAGGTCAGCTCCACCAAGAACCAGGTCACCTCCACCAAGAACCAGGTCACTTCCACCAGGAACCAGGTCAGCTCCACCAAGAACCAGGTCACCTCCACCAAGAACCAGGTCACCTCCACCAAGAACCAGGTCAGCTCCACCAAGAACCAGGTTACCTCCACCAGGAACTAGGTCACCTCCACCAAGAACCAGGTCACTTCCACCAGGAACCAGGTCAGCTCCACCAGGAACCAGGTCAGCTCCACCAAGAACCAGGTCACCTCCACCAAGAACCAGGTCAGCTCCACCAAGAACCAGGTCACCTCCACCAGGAACCAGGTCACCTCCACCAAGAACCAGGTCACCTCCACCAGGAACCAGGTCACCTCCACCAAGAACCAGGTCACCTCCACCAGGAACCAGGTCACCTCCACCAGGAACCAGTTTGACTCCAGTTCACTCAGACTGACTAGCGTTAGCGCGTGATAGCATCACAGCTACAGTCTGAGACACTCTGATAAGATGACACTCCTCCAGAGAGATGCTGCAGTCAGCTGATAACTGACTGTTCACTGTCTGTCTGTCTGTCCTCCTGTCCTTCTGTCTGTCCTCCTCTCTGTCTGTCTCATCAGGACAGACTGTCTCATGGTTCTGTCTGATCCTGCAGAGTGTAATGACACCTGCAGCCTGCAGGGGCCAACAGCAGCTCTGCGTTTCCTGTTGTTTTGTTCAGTATTGTGGCGGATCATCGCGCTGCTGATCAATAAGATTCTTTATTGATGATTTAACATGAGGACAGATGATCAATAAGACTGACTGTAGATAGTAAAGAGAAGCAGGTTTTCTTACCTCAGATCAGTTTCCTGTCAGCAGCTCCAACTGAACAACTACTACTGAAGGGACAGAGTTCCCCTTCTACAGCCACTCCACGGACTCCGCCTACTCATACAGGCCGCGCCCACCCATGTCGGCCCCACCCACTATTACAAAACACTCCTTCATGTTACTGTCTATGAATCCTGCAGAGCTGCAACTCTGTCTAACCTTTGACCTCTGATCTCTGACCTGCAACCTGCAGGATTTACTGACAGCAACCATGCAGGTACAAATACCTCCAGACAGTACACACAGTACTGAAGTACACACAGTACACACATCACTGAAGTATACACAGTACACACAGTACTGAAGTACAAACAGTAGACACTGTACAAACTGTACACACAGTACACACAATACTGAAGTACACACAGTACACACAGCACACACAACACACACAGTACACACAGCACTGAAGTACAAACAGTAGACACTGTACAAACTGTACACACAGTACACACAATACTGAAGTACACACAGTACACACAGCACACACAACACACACAGTACACACAGCACTGAAGTACAAACAGTAGACACTGTACAAACTTTACACACAGTACACACAGTACTGAAGTACACAGTACATACAGTACACACTGTACACACAGTATTGAAGTACAAACAGTAGACACTGTACAAACTGTAAACAGTACACACAATACACACAGCACTGAAGTACACACAGTACACACTGTAAACACAGTGCACACAGTACACACAGTACTGAAGTACACACAGTACACACAGCACTGAAGTATACACAGTACACACAGTGCACACAGTACACACAGCACTGAAGTACACACAGTACACACTGTACACACAGTACACACAGTACTGAAGTACACACTGTACACACAATACACACAGTGCTGAAGTACACACAGTACACACTGTACATACAGTACACTCAGCACTGAAGTATACAGTACACACTGTACACACAGTACACACAGCACTGAAGTATACACAGTACACACTGTACACACAGTACACACAGCACGGAAGTACACACTGTACACACAATACACACAGCACTGAAGTACACACAGTACACACTGTACACACAGTATACACAGCACTGAAGTATACACAGTACACACTGTACACACAGTACACACGGTACACGCAGTACACACAGTACTGAAGTACTGACCTGGTTTCAATGAACTTTGTCTGTTTCTTGTTTGTTTGTCTTTTGTTTTGTCAGTTTGTTTGTTTGTTTGTTTGTTTGTCAGTTTGTTTGTTTGTCTCACCTTGGTCTCCTGGTCCAGACTGTGACACAGAACCTGCCAGGGAGGAGTGTACCTGAACATCTCTGCTGGTCTGAACTGGGTCGAATGTGATGATGAAGGTGATGATGAAGGTGATGATGTCACTCAGTCAGTCAGACTCACAGCCAGGAACCAAACAGCATCATCCTCGTCTCATGATTTTTAAGAATGGACAATAAAAACAACAACCTGGGAAAATAAATAATCATTCCAACAACAAAGTTTTAATTTCACAATAAAATAAATATTATTTTGAATTGACAGTTTATATCCTGAAATATTTTTCGACAACATTTTAATTGGAAACAAACAATAACAGTAAACATGTTGTTTATTTTTTGTTGTTTTATCCCAACAAGTTTCAGCTCAAATTAAACTCTTTTAATTCAAGTTGAAACAACAAACAAACCATTAATAAATAAACAACAAACAAACAACAAGCAAACAGTTCTAAAACAAACTCAAACATTATTTATGGTTGAAAAAACACCTTCTGTTTACTTGTTTGTTTGTTAAAAGAACAACAAACAAACATGTGACATCATCAGAAAAAAACTCTGCTTAGTTGTTTACTGCTGGTCTTTGTAAACAGAGAAACAGCCAATCATGGTGCCTGACTCTCAGAGGAGGGCGGGGCTATGTTACATTAAACAAACTTTTTTATAAATCAAACCTCTGATCGATCAGCTGATTGGAGTCAGGACACACAGGTAGATGATGTCATGATGATGTCACACAGGTAAGAACAAATGATTCAGAAGGTGGACTCACCGATCCGGGTCGCTGAGCAGCTGGTGGACTGATGCACACCGCCACTGTGTGTGTGTGTGTGTGTGTGTGTGTGTGTGTGTGTGTGTGTCTGTGTGTGTGTGTGTGTGTGTGTGTGTCTGTGTGTGTGTGTGTGTGTGTGTGTGTCTGTGTGTGTTGCTGAGCAGTAGAATTTGCCAGGAATGCTGCTGACCAACAAAAACACACAATGACCACCCACACCCACCCACACACACACACACACACACACACACACACACACACACACACACACACACACACACACACACACACAGAAAGTGAAGATGAGATAATCAGTGACTGATAAATCAACAATCAATAACGATCAATAACCACAGAGAGAAGGGATCAGTAGATGTTCTGGAGCTTGTGTTGTTGTTGTTGTTGTTGTTGTTGTTGTTGTTGTTGTTGTTTCCTGCAGGGGGCAGCACCGACCCTCAGTCAGCAGGTTACTGTGACAACAGTAGGAAGCTGCTGGACATCCCAACACTGCTCAGAGAGGAGGGGGCGGGGCCATGCGCCATCTGAATGTAACTAAGCTCACCGTCTCCCTGGAAACAGACGAAACTGCTCTGTACTGTAGTATTACTGCACAGTACTGTAGTATTACTGTAGAGTACTATAGTATTACTGTACTATTACTGTATGATACTGCAGTATTACTGTTCTGTACTGCAGTATTACTGAGCAGTACTGTATTATTACTGTTCTGTACTGTAGTATTACTGTAATATTACTGTAGTATTACTGTACAGTGCTATGATGATGAAGACTCTCTTCACTGTTGAGTGTTCATCATCATCTTCATCACAGATCAATGATCATCAGTCTGTCACAGATCCATCCTTCATCATCCTTCATCATCCTTCATCATCACTGAGGAAGATGTCTGAAACACTGAAGCTGAGCTTCATCATCAGGATGAAGATTTCTGCTCCTCCTCGTCTGTTTCTTTGCTGCTGCTTCAGTCGGCCATCTTTGTTGTGTGGTCACCGTGGCGACAGCAGATCAGGTCTGTAAATGGAGGACATGAAGCCGTTTAAAGTCGTCACTTCGCATCTAATCATGTGATGAAGCTGATGGAGGGAAAAGATGGAGTGTGATCTACTGTTTCTACTGTTTCTATTGTGTCTCTACTGTGTTTCCACTATGTTTCTTTTGTTCTACTGTTTCTAATATTTCTATTGTGTCTCTACTGTTTCAACTGTATTTATATTGTTTATATTGTGTTCCTACTGTTTCTATTGTGTTTCTACTGGTTTTGTTATTGTTTCTACTGTTTATATCACATTTCTACTATGTTTCTATTGTTTCTGATGTTTATATTGTGTTTCTACTGTTTTCACTGTGTTTCTATTGTGTCCCTACTGTTTCTATTGTGTTTATACTTATTCTATAGTGTTTCTGGTGTGTTTCTACTGTTTCTGTTGTATTTATATTTGTGTTTCTACTGTTTTAATTTTTTGGGGGGATTGTTTCTACTGTTTCTATTATGTTTCTACTGTTCTATTGTTTATTTTTCTAATGTTTCTACTGTGTTTCTATTGTTTCTGCTGTTTATATTGTGTTTTTACTGTGTCTACTGTGTTTCTATTGTGTCCCTACTGTTTCTATTGTTTCTATTGTGTTTATACTTATTCTACAGTGTTTCTGGTGTGTTTCTACTGTTTCTGTTGTATTTATATTGTGTTTCTTCTGTTTAAATTTTGTTTGCATTGTTTCTACTGTTTCTATTGTGTTTCTGTTGTGTTTCTACTGTTCTATTGTTTCTATTGTTTCTTTTTCTACTGTTTCTATTGTGTTTCTACTGCTTTTTTTGTTTATATTGTTTATACTGTGTTTATATTGTGTTTCTACTATGTTTCTATTGATTCTACTGTTTCCATTGATTCTACTGTTTCTACTGTTTCTCTACAGTTTCTACTGAGTTTCTATTGAGTTTTACTGTTTCTATTTGTTTGTACTGCTTGTACTGTATTTTACTGTTTCGACTGTTTCTATTGTTTCTACTGTGTTTGTACTGTTTGTACTGTTTTACTGTTTTGAATGTTTCTATTGTTTCTACTGTGTTTGTACTGTTTCTACTGTTTTACTGTTTCTATTGCTTCTATTGTTTCTACTGTATGCACTCTATCTTTATCCATCACCACTAATGCAGCGAGTGTTGCTGACTCATGCCAACATGGCCGTCTGAGCTCTGACTGATGACTTGTATTGGATTTTTAATGGATAGTTTAGTGTCTCCTGAACATCCATCAGCTCATTTCTACTTTAATCTCGTTTCAGGGTTACAGCAGTTCCAATATCTGAGATCAATCAGCTCGCCAATCGTCTGTCTATCAAAAACTTTATGTTGCAGAAAAACACGGTGTACCGGACATCGTAGTTCAACCGGATCTTTAACGTAGATGATGTCACAAACTAAAAAACCTCGGAAATGCAGTTTTAGTTTTCTTGGTCAAAATCGCAGATTGTTTATAAAACTGTTCATATTCTCTGAGTCTTAAACTGTAGCACCGCTGAGGACCACGAGGGGCTGTCTCCATAGACTCCATCTGTAGTATCACTGAGGACCACGAGGGGCTGTCTCCGTAGACTCCATCTGTAGTACCACTGAGGACCACTAGGGGCTGTCTCCGTAGACTCCATCTGTAGTACCACTGAGGACCACTAGGGGCTGTCTCCGTAGACTCCATCTGTAGTACCACTGAGGACCACTAGGGGCTGTCTCCGTAGACTCCATCTGTAGTACCACTGAGGACCACTAGGGGCTGTCTCCGTAGACTCCATCTGTAGTACCACTGAGGACCACTAGGGGCTGTCTCCGTAGACTCCATCTGTAGTACCACTGAGGACCACTAGGGGCTGTCTCCGTAGACTCCATCTGTAGTACCACTGAGGACCACTAGGGGCTGTCTCCGTAGACTCCATCTGTAGTACCACTGAGGACCACTAGGGGCTGTCTCCGTAGACTCCATCTGTAGTACCACTGAGGACCACTAGGGGCTGTCTCCGTAGACTCCATCTGTAGTACCACTGAGGACCACTAGGGGCTGTCTCCGTAGACTCCATCTGTAGTACCACTGGTGGCATCGATACTTTTAAATGAGTGAAGCATCTCTGGGTTTTATTGTTGGTTTAAAAGTAACATCCGTTTGTCCTCGTGAGGACGGTCACATGACGTGTGATGTCACATGATGTCTCTGCGATACTTCGTTATTCCTCTTTCGGTTTTATTTGGGCTTCAAGCTGCTGACACGCGATCAGATTTTAGTCACGTTGTTTACACGGTTGGTTTCAGGGGAACGATATAAATTCACAAGGAGACATGAGGGACCAGCGGAGCGCCCCCTGCTGGTCGGACAGAGAACGTAAAGGTTGGAGACGATTCACAAACACAGTTCAGCTGGTTGAGTTGAGCTCTGAGGTTTATTTAGTGTTTTATAAAACCAAAGTTAGCAGAAAGAAACTCTGCAGCAATAAATACACCCAGGAGAGAAAACTGCTGCTTCACACTCAGAGAGACGAGAGACCAGAGACGAGAGACAAGAGAGAGGGACGAAAGACGGAGACGAGAGACGGAGACGTAGACGGACCGTTTCAGCGCTGCAGGGCTAATGCTAATGCTAATGGTATCCAGGCGTCGTACAAAAGTAAAAAGGCTTCAAAAAAATAGAAAAAGTAAAGAAATGTTTATAAAACTGATGAGAATGAAGAAACAGGAAGTGATGTCATGTTAGAGGCGGAGCTGAGGGCAGTGGGTGGAGTTTAGTTCCTGTGGTTTTTGTCCCGGAGATTCTCGGCCGTTTTATTTTTATATTATTGATTAGATTGTGGGCAGCGCCCCCTGCAGATCACATGATGCTGCAGCACTTACACGGCTGCTTCTCCTTCTTCACCTCCCCCTCCCCCGCGGTCTCCCCGTTGCTCGCCGTCGCAGCCATCGGAGGTTTGGTGGAGGTGGGCGGGTCCGTCTGCTTGTCTCCGCCCGGTGACGTCTTCCCGTCAGCCCCGTTGATGAGGACTAGCTCCGCCTTCACTGTCCCCTGCAGCCCGAGCACCCGCTTGGTCTCGTCCTCGTCTTCCACGCTCTGGTAGCCCATGAACACCATGGTAACCGGGTTCTCTGCGCTGGCCCCGCCCACACTGACCCCGTCCACGCTCGGCTCGCTGCCCGGTTCGGCTTCGAGCCCGGTGATCTCAGCCGCAACCTGAGGAGACGGCTTGGACCCCGCCTCCTCCTCGAGGCCTGCCTCCTCCTCGGGACCCACCTCCTCCTCAGGAGCCGCCGCTGTCGGGATTGCGGTCGCCGTGGTGACAGTCTGTGACATCATTGAAGCCTCATCGGCTTTGTGGAGGAGTTCTTCAACCTCGGAGGAGCTGAGCAGGTGGATGCCGTCCTCACCGTTCATCTCATGGACCACTGAGAGACAGGAGGAGGCAGGAGGAGACATGAGAAGGCAGGAGACAGGAGGAGACAGGAGGAGGCAGGAGGAGACAGGAGGAGACAGGAGGAGGCAGGAGGAGACAGGAGACAGGAGGAGGCAGGAGGACAAAGGACGAGGCAGAAAGAGGCAGGAGGAGACAGGAGACAGGAGGAGACAAGAGGAGGCAGGAGGAGACAAGAGGAGGCAGGAGGAGGCAGGAGGAGGCAGGAGGAGACAGGAGACAAGAGGAGACAAGAGGAGACAGGAGGGGACAGCAGGAATGAGGAATTAGGAGGAGTCAAGAGGATTGAGGAGGCAGGAGGAGACAAGAGAAGACAGGAGATAAGAGGAGGTCAGGTGAGTCAGATTAGATACATGAAGGACACGAGGAGGACGAGAAGCTGAAATCAGGCTGCTTTTAATTTAGGAGAAGTTCCCTGCAGTCATTTCCTGCTGTTTCCTGTCAATCATTAGTTTGACAGACAGGTGACTTCTCGTAAAGCTGTTTCTATTCATGGATTTTTGTGACATCACCTTTCCGCTCGTCTTCGTAAACTTTGACCCCTTGGAGGGAAAGGTCAACAGGAAGTGTGGTGTTCGTGGACAGAACCCGGGTTTCCCCCGTCACCCGGTCCCGCTCCACTTTAATCTCCACAGAGTACATCGCTGGGGGCGGGGGGGGGGGGCAGACAGACAGGTGTTAGAGACAGACAGACAGACAGACAGACAGACGTTAGAGACAGACAGACACAGACAGGTGTCATAGACAGACAGGTGTTAGAGACAGACAAACAGACAGACAGACAGACGTTAGAGACAGACAGACAGACACAGACAGACAGACAGGTGTTAGAGACAGACAGACAGACACAGACAGACAGACAGGTGTTAGAGACAGACAGACAGACAGACGTTAGAGACAGACAGACGGACAGACAGACAGACAGGTGTTAGAGACAGACAGACAGACAGGTGTTATAGACAGACAGACAGACAGACAGACGTTAGAGACAGACAGACACAGACAGGTGTTAGAGACAGACAGACAGACAGACAGGTGTTAGAGACAGACAGACAGACAGGTGTTATAGACAGACAGACAGACAGACAGGTGTTAGAGACAGACACAGACAGGTGTCATAGACAGACAGACAGACAGACGTTAGAGACAGACAGACACAGACAGGTGTTAGAGACAGACAGACAGACAGACAGACAGACAGACAGGTGTTAGAGACAGACAGACACAGACAGGTGTCATAGATAGACAGACAGACAGGCAGACGTTAGAGACAGACAGACACAGACAGGTGTCATAGACAGACAGACAGACAGACAGGCAGACGTTAGAGACAGACAGACACAGACAGGTGTCATAGACAGACAGACGTTAGAGACAGACAGACAGACGTTAGAGACAGACAGACACAGACAGGTGTTATAGACAGACAGACAGACGTTAGAGACAGAGACAGGTGTTAGAGACAGATAGACAGACAGACAGACAGACAAATCGTCTCTTGTGACATTAGAATAGTAAGTGAAGGTTGGGGATCTTTGTGGGCGGGGCTTGCAGTGCTGACTGTTTCTCATTGGTTGATTTTGAAGTACTGAACCAGTTTTTCGGAACCTGCTGCTTGATTAGTTTTTTAGGAAGAAACTCATCAAACATGTCAGGACGTCTGTCACATGTCTGAAGATGTCCTCCGACAGCGACCAATCAGAGAAGACCAATCAGAGAACACCAATCAGAGGAGACATTGAGAACCACAGAGCGGAGGAGGAGGAAGAGTTAGAAGTTCTGTTTCTCTGACTCACCTCTCTTCATCTCCTCCGTCACCTCTCTCGGGTTCTTCATTCCAGGACTTTTGTGAATTTGGACCTCAGCAAGGGCTCATGGGAAAAAAGGAGGCGGACACAGAGACAGAGCAGAGTACATTACATTACATTTCATTACATTACATTTCATTACATTACATTTCATTTATCTGACTCTTTTATCCAAAGCTACTTACAATAAGTTCATTTCAACCATGAGGGTTCAAACCAGAACAACAAGAATCAAGAAAATACAATTTCTTCCAGAAAGCCAAACTACAAAGTTCTATCAGTAAGTTCTATGTTAAGATACTAAAGTTCTACTGTTCAAGGTGAAGTCTGAAGATGTGTGTTTTTAGTTTGTGGTGGAAGATGTTCAGAGTTTCTGCTGTCCTGATGTCGTTGGGGCTCATTCTACCATTTAGGAGCCAGGACAGCAAACAGTCGTGAAGAGTAAAGACTGGCGCTCTGAGTGTGAGGTCATCAAGTCATCACAATGTATCACAGTAATCTGATTACATCAATCAGCCTCACTGTAAACAGAATACAGTAATCTGATTACAGTAGTCAAATTACAGTTAGTCTGGCTACTGTAAACAGATTACAGTAATCTGATTACATTCATGTGATTACTGTAACTTAACTGCTGTAATCTGATTACAGTTACAGGTACAGCGTCTCACCTTGGATCACCTGACCTGACGCTGTATCTCTGTCCTCCTGACGGCTGCTCTGACCCTTGATCTCTACATCTAATTAGAGAGACATGAGATTGGGAGACACTTCATGGAAACCACGACAGAAAAACCAACAGAAAGAAGAGCACCTTTACCTGTAAGTGATCCAGACGTCTCCTGGAGGGGTGCAAACACAAAAACAGGAAGTTCATTTCCAAAATAAAAGCCTCTGATCAACAGAAAACAGACTGAAACTACATTACAAAAAAAACCTCTGGAGTCCTGCTGGCACCACCTAGAGGATGCACTGGGCACTGCCCTACTGACTTCATCTGATCAATGTAATCTGATCAATGTAATCCGATCAACATAATCTGATCAATGTAATCCGATCAATGTAAACCGATCAACATAATCTGATCAACGTAATCCGATCAACATACTCTGATCAATGTAATCCGATCAACGTAAACTGATCAAAGTAATCTGATCAACATAATCTGCTCTATGTAATCCAATCAACATAATCTGATCAATGTAATCCGATCAACATAGTCTAACCAATGTAATTTTATCTGCAGAATCTGGTCACTGAGGTGTGTGTTTATACTCACAGTAGTGTGTGTTACGGTCTGACACACAGCTCCAGTCTCCAAACTGACCAGCTCCTGCTCCAACCTGCAGCACACAAACAAACAAACAAACAAATAAATAAATAAACAAACAAACAAAAACAGACTAAAAGTCTTCAGGTTGTTAGTTTAATTTAATTCAGTTATCTAAATGTGATAAATTAAATAATTTCAAAAATATTGAATGTAAAGAGAATAAATATTGGATCAACCACGTCTTATATCAGACCATATTAAATAAGATGAGACCTGGTGATGGTCTCCTCCAGGCTCCTGGTCTTCTCCTCATCCTCTTCCAGCTGTCTCCGGACCTCGTCCTGTTCTGGTCCAGCAGAGGGCGCTCCATCCAGCAGCCAGCGCTCCCTCAGAGCCTTCGACTGGACACAGGAAACAATCAACGGATGTAAACAGGGAAACACGCGACCAACAAGTCCTCCTCATGAACACGCTATGAACGTGTCCTCGTGAACACGCTATGAACGTGTCCTCGTGAGTATGCTGCTCTGAGCTGCTCGGTCCGTCGGTGGAAGGTTTTTTTCGTGACCGAGCAGCAGCGTGTTTGTGTCCGACGTGTCCTGAAATCAGCTGTCTGGTATTTAAAGCGGTTGCAGCGTTCCTGCGTCCTCTGCAGCAAATCTGAGATCAGCTGCAGATATTTTTACTCAGCAGCTGTTGGCAGCTCAGCAGCTCAGCTCACCTCTGGATGGAAGAAGTGAACTGTGAACAACAAGCATCTGTCTGTCTGTCTGTGAAACATTTCAGGTTTTTAATCCTGTTTTCATCTTTGTTTAAAAGATTCTTTACAAGTAAAGTTTTTAGCAATACTTTGTCCTGCAGGACAAACGGACTTTAACGAAGCTCCTGTGTTTCACCTGTTAACGTGTTTTACAACGAAGCAGCGTTGTAACATGTAAATTAAAAAAAAACTTCACAAGTGTTCCTGAGCCCATGCAGTGATTTCCACTCCAGAATAGTGTGTTTTTAATGCAGTGCTGCCTGAGGGCCCGAAGATCACCACCATCCAATATTGGTTTCCAGCCTTGTCCCTTGTGTTCAGAGATTTCTCCAGATTCTCTGAATCTTTTAATGATATTATGAACCGTAGACGATGAAATCCACTAATTCTTTGTAGTTTTACGTTGAGGAACATTATTCTTAGATTGTTGAACTATTTTCCAACACAGTCTTTCAGAGTGGTGAACCTCTCCCCATCTTCACTGCTGAGAGACTCCGCCTCTCTGAAATCATCTTTTATACCCAATCATGTTACTGATCTGTTGCCATGGTAACCTCATTAGTTGTCAAATGTTCCATCAGCTGTTTTTTTTTTCTATCTTTACACAACTTTTCCAGTTTTTCTTGATTCTATCACAACTTTATTTAAATCATGTTGCTGCTATCAAATTCAAAATGAGCAGATATTTTTAATAAAACAATAAAATTTCTTCGTTTCAGCATTTAATTTGTTATCTTTGGTCTAACCTTATTTAAATATTTAGTTTATGTGATTTTCAAATCATTGCATTCTATTTTTATTTGTATGTTTATTTATTTATTAATTTTCTCCTCAAACATCATTGTGATCAGTTATCAGACTTTTCAAGAAAAATAAGCAGCTGTTAAACGCTTTACACAAAGTAAACAAGGAATCTGACCTTTGACCCGCCTGACCTTTGACCTGTCTCACCTTATGGTGCTGCAGGGCTCTGCGGTCATCCTCCAACTGACGCTTCTTGTTCTCCACCTCGGTCTGCCACTTCCTCTTCTCCTGAGGCATGATGGGAAAACTGAGTCAGACACTCATCAATAATTCATCTGATCAGCTGATCTGACTTCTGTCTGCCGACTGCTCAGATTTATCTGCTGACCCTTTGAAGGGCCTTGACCCTCAGGTTGAGAACCGGTGGATTGAACTAAAGAACTTCAAATCGTTCAAACAGGAAACAATGTTAAAACTGAGGATCAATAATCCATAATCTCATCCTTTTATTGATCGGTGTGGGAGGGGGAAGGGATAGGGGGGCGGGGTGGAGGATGTGTGTGTGTGTGTGTGTGTGTGTGCGTGTGCGTGTGTGTGCGTGTGTGTGTGTGGAGGGGGGGCATACATGTGTATGTAAACTCACCGCAATGAGCTGCAGACGATCCTGCTGACAGAAAACCTCACTGATCCTGAGAGACAGACAGAGACAGACAGAGACAGACAGATGTTAGGACATTGTGTATCCTCCGTTTTCAGATAAAAAAAACTTTTAACTTCCTGATTTTTAGTCCAAAACTCGAGAGCCTACGATTCCCATGATGCACCTGGCCAGCATGTTGACTCAGTTCTTCATTTTATTAATTTTGTCTCCAACACAGTGGACCAGTACCAGGACCATGACCAGAACCAGGACCAGGACCAGAACCAGGACCAGGACCAAGAACAGGTCCCTTCTGAATCATGTTGCGTGTTTAACCATATTCCCTGTATGTAACGTATTCCGCGTATGTAACGTGTTCAATATATGTAACATGTTCCCTGTATGTAACATGTTCAATGTATGTAACGTGTTCCCTGTATGCAACGTGTTCCACATATGTAGCGTGTTCCCTGTATGTAACATGTTCCACGTACGTAACGTGTTCCGCGTATGTAACGTGTTCCCTGTATGTAACATGTTCCGCGTATGTAACGTGTTCCCTGTATGTAACGTGTTCCGCGTATGTAACGTGTTCCCTGTATTTAACGTGTTCCGCGTATGTAACGTGTTCCCTGTATGTAACGTGTTCCCTGTATGTAACGTGTTCCGCGTATGTAACGTGTTCCCTGTATGTAACGTGTTCCCTGTATGTAACGTGTTCCACGTATGTAACGTGTTCCCTGTATGTAACGTGTTCCCTGTATGTAACGTGTTCCGCATATGTAACATGTTCCCTGTATGTAACGTGTTCCCTGTATGTAACGTGTTCCGCGTATGTAACGTGTTCCCTGTATGTAACGTGTTCCCTGTATGTAACGTGTTCCGCGTATGTAACGTGTTCCCTGTATGTAACGTGTTCCCTGTATGTAACGTGTTCCCTGTATGTAACGTGTTCCGCGTATGTAACGTGTTCCCTGTATGTAACGTGTTCCCTGTATGTAACGTGTTCCACGTATGTAACGTGTTCCCTGTATGCAACGTGTTCCCTGTATGTAACGTGTTCCGCGTATGTAACGTGTTCCCTGTATGTAACGTGTTCCCTGTATGTAACGTGTTCCCTGTATGTAACGTGTTCCGTGTATGTAACGTGTTCCGTGTCCTGTTTCACTCTGTTTTTGTCTGAGTGAAGCTGAATTCAAAGATCCTGAACAAAGCTGCCGTCTCCATGGAAACCGAACTCCACAACAGAGACTGTGAGGGACCTTCAGCCCCCCACAACAAAACCCCTCTGACAGCCGGTCCTGGACCCACTGGAACTGGTCTGGACCTGGGACCGGAGTCCCAGAACCAACAGAACCAAAACTACAAAATCCAGCATCAAGTCTCTAAAGTGGGTTTAGTTTAGTTATTCTGTCCAACCAGACCAGAACCAGACCAGAACCAGGAGAACACACCAGAACATTAGAGTGTGGAGTATGACATGATGGGTAACAGGTTTTAAACATATTCATTATTTAGTTTTTTGTAAATCTGCAGAATAATTAATATTTGATTATATTATATATATTATATTCAGAATCTGAAGATGAAGTTTTAGATTTGAAGTCATCAGTTATTGATCCGGTATTGATCCGGTATTGACCCTGAATATTTGTACTGCAGTATCAGTCCTTCAGGGCAGAAATACTTCAAGTATCAAAGTGAAATTATTCTCTGTGACCCTGCAGCTTATTTGCCGGTAGTTTTATTGTGAAGGGGCAGTGGAGCAGTGAGTGGACCGCTGGTTCTGGTCCATCCCGACACACCGAACCGGTCTGTGTCCTTGTCCAGACATGAATCCGCCCCCCGAGGCTCCACCCGGCTGCAGCAGCCCCGTCAAGTTTACACCGACACTCAAAAGAAGCACACAGGAAGAGACCTTCAAAATAAAACACAAGGTAGCTTCTGTTTTTCTCGCAACCCGTTCCGTGTGGTTCTGGTTCCGGTTCTGAAGAGAAGGAGCTGGACACCGCTGCTGTTCTTAGTCACGAATGATGTAATATCGATTGCAGATGAATCAATAATCTGCTGACCGCTCTGATGTCATCATGTGAAATTTACTCAGTGTTCAGACAAACATGTGATGAACATGTGATGAACATGTGATGAACATGTGATGAACATGTATGAGACCTTTATAACTCAATCAAACTGTTTTAACTGTAAAACAAACTTTTATATTTAATATTTATAAAGAAGCTGAATCATGAAACTACCCGTGCTTTTATTGTGAAGTCTACCACCGGAAGTCAGTTCGTCCAGACGTGTCTAGCTTGACGTCACTTATTGATCACAAATCAGAACAACAGAAACTGATCAATATGTAATTCCAAACGCTCGCGCTGCTCATTGATGAGCGATCCGCGGTTTCCGGTCTGCTTCCGCTCAGAAAAGTAGACCTCACAAAGTCTTTGTCACTCCGCGGCAGCTGCACGCGCTTTAACCCCGTCCTGCCCGCCGCAGTGATTCTGACAGTCCGGTACCGGCCCGACCCGTCCGGATCGGCGGGTCCATCCTGGTAAACGGCGGTTTGAGGAGGGTTTTGGCGCAGTTGTGGCTCCTGACTCAGCGGTCTGATGCCGCACAATGACGACACAGCGGACAGCGCACGCTCACATTCAAGTCACACCTCACGTCATAAACATGCAGAAAAACACAGAAGAAGAAACAGACGAAGAAGAAACGGAAATATCAGAGAAGAAGAAATAAAGTGTACTTACTCCATCATGAGAGAGAGCAGATCAATGCGCTGCTACCAGAACATCTGAGAGGAGAGGAGAGGAGGAGGAGAGGAGGAGGAGAGGAGCCCCGCCCACTGGGGGGGGGGGTGGAAGAGGAGAGCCCCACCCACCGCGGGTGGGGGTAGGGAGGGGAGGAGGAGAGACATACTGCCTGATGGGATGTCCCCGCCTGTTTCGGAGACATCTTTGGGTGACAGGAGTCAAGCTCACCGTCTCTACGGAAACCAGGTCTTCTTGAATCTTCTTTTCTAATGAATGAGGGATTATTTTCAGATGGACCTCCAGAAAACTAATAAGAAGGAGTGACTTTAGCTAACAACACCGAGATAACTGATGGACACATTTTATTCACTTTGGATTTGATGAGAGAAGTTGAATGGGAGTCTATGGAGCCGGAGGCTTTTTGGAGCCGACCTCTAGTGGCACTCGCTGGTATTGCAGCTGAAGACACTTCTGGATCAGAACCATTTTATCAAGTCTGTGGAGACATCCTGCTGACCCTTGACCTCACAGCTGGGAGCGTCGTCCCAACAGCTGGATGGAACAACTCCAACAGAACCAGAACATCTAACAGTTTTACAGTTTCAAAATAAAAGCAAGATCATTTGAGTGTCAGGGCCTTTATTTTGAGAGTGACCTTTGCTTTTAGTTGTTGTTTAGATTGAGTCGGTGCAGATAAACAGAATCCTTATTTTAAAAACATGAGGAGTCAAAACAGGAAGTTGAAGAAAGTCTTAAATAAAGTTGAGTCACTTCCTGCAGATGAATGAATAAAAAGTACTGTATTGATGAGTGATGAATCATGTTCCTCCAGCAGGGGGCAGCATCTCATCACAGTATTAAACTGTTACTCCTATGAATGTGAACATGTTTCTTTAAAGAAACTGAAAGATTAAATATTCTCACAGCTTCTTCTCAAACCAACATGAAGGAAACAGACCATTTCCTGTTTAACGTTCCCATGACTACGTGTGAATCTCTGATCTGATTGGTTCAAACCAAAATCTGCTGATTTTAAACATCATTTGTTACAAACAGTTTCACAATAAAACACGCTGCAGACACTATTAAAGGGCTACTTTTATTTTGAAAGAGAATCATTGGACTTAGTGTTACAGTACACAAATCTTCAGGGTGTGTGTGTGTGTGTGTGTGTGTGTTGATAAATTTATGGCTTCAAGTCGTCAAAACGTCTGATTGGAAGACGTCTGAGCAGCCTGACGGAGGTTCAGCGCGATGACATCATCACATTCAAATAAATAATGATGATGATGATGAAGATGACGGACGGTGAGCGGCTTGTACCGAACTTCAGAATTCAAGGGATCAAATTTAAAAGTTAAATTAAATAAATAAGTTAAAGTTGAAATGTAAAGCTTCGAGTTTCATTGATTAAAAACCAAAGATGAGAAATATTAAAACGGATGTCAATCAATCAATTGATCAGCTGATTGAATTTGAGAGAACTACTGTTCCCAGGATGCACCGCTGCAGGAACCAGCCAATCAGCCGCTAACAGCAGAGATCAGAGGCGGGTCAGGTGAGCTGAGCAGAGCCGCTGGGGCTGATGGGTAATGTAGTAATCAGAGTGGGACATCAGCTGATCTGAGTCACGTGATCAAACGGCCCAAACTGCCTGCTGGATCAGAACCTTCATCACAGGCACAGGAAGTCCACCAAACTGTCAAAGTAAAAGTGGAGGCGTGTCCTGTAATCTACCAACAAAGATCTTCTCTGACACTTCACTCAGAGGACAATCTGTCAGATCTCAGATCACCATGACAACGCATCACGTTGGTTTTATAGGATCTCGAGTCTTCAACAAAAACAATCCAACAAAAATAAAGTCGTCATGACGACAGGAAGGTCTCCTGATTTTAAAAGTGTGAAACTGAAATCCTGCATTATTATTAATAATAATAATTAGATGTCTTGTGAGCTCAGAACGTTTCTGATCATGAAACAACTTTTTAGATCGATTGACTCAATCAGATCAATAATAAATATAAAGGAAAATGTTTATAACATTTTCATATTTATTATATCATAAAACAAGTTTTAATTGTTGAGCTAAAAATCCCGATTAAAATAGATTTTATCATCAGAGGTTATTGATCCGCTGGTTATGATGAGTCGGCCGTTTCCCTCAGAGTAACAATAAAACATGGCTTTTATAATAAATTTGATTTCTATAATAAAACCTGATCAGAGATGAACTTTGATGACGAACTTGTCGTGTCACGCTGAGATAACGCTAGCTAACTGATGCTAATGCTAATAGCTTGGATCAAACGTTTCTACTCAATGATTGACAGCTGTGTTTTGGTCCCACGTTGATGGCGGCCTGCTAGCGTGTTAGCGCTCAGGTGAGCTGAAGGTGCTGAACCAGCAGGTGTGAACAGGCGGGAAGCGAACGATGATATCACAGGTGAGGACAGTGAAACCTGGTTCTAACTGAGCATGCTCACTAAAAACGAAGCAATCAGGCGGGTCTGTGTGTAACCGTGGCAACAATAAAGCCCCGCCCCCCACACTCTCCTGTCCACCTGATCGGATGTCAGAGGAGAAGTGGGCGGGGCTTTCAGAACTCAACCTTGCAGGCGGGGAAGGTCTCGTCTTGCATGGCGACGGTGCTGTTGCTGCCCAGCACGGTGAGCGACAGCGCCGCCTGCTGGTCGTGGGTCTCCTGGTACCACTCGTGCATGGCCACCGAATCGAATGTCGGGATCAGAGTCACCTGAGGGCAGACCGAGGAGACGGACCAATCAGAGGAGAACAGGTGGGAGGGTGGTGAGGGGGGCAGAGTCGTTCACCCACCTGGACGTCGGGCCAGCTGGTCTTGGCCTCCAGCAGGGCGTCCAGCACGCCGCGCAGCGTCGCCTCCTTCGCCGGCTCCTCGCCGCTCACCACGTAGTACGACGAGCGGAGCCGCCGGAAGAAGTCCAGGTCCACGGTGGAGGAGGCGGAGCCAGACGGCAGGTAGGCCAGGTCCACATAGACCGCAGAACCCTCACAACCCGCAGAACCGGCAGCTCTAGAACCTGGAGGTCAGAACAAAGAGAAGCTCAGCGCTCTCAGAGGAACTGGTTCCGGTCACTAACGGGGTGCCGACCCGGTTCTGGTAAATCTGAACCGTCCAGTTATGATGTGAAACATTTCATCATCAGTTCTGGAGGTCTCAGTGACCTTTGAAATCTAATCACTTCTTTGAGTCCAAGTGAACGTTTGTGATGTCATCAGTGGGCGTGTCTTATGTAAAAATCCCTGTGTGGCCAGCGGGGTGTTCTGTGGTGTGATGAGTGACGTCAATTATGTAGTCATGGTTACAGATGATTTGTGATGCGGTCGTTTGGAGCGCAATGATCTTTGTCTCCAACCGGAACTGAACATTTAGAGACATTTGAACACATCTTGTGACGGCGTCTTTCACTTCCTTTGACATTTCAAAATAAAAGATGCTTTTAAAGATCAGGAGTCTGATTGTATATTGTATCTGAACTGGTCTGGTCTGAACTGGTCTGGTCTGGTCTGGTCTGAAGGTTTATTAAATGTGTGATCTGGTACCAGGACCAGGTATACCTGAGGATGCGGGTTTAGCAGTTCCCAGTCTGGATCCACCGAGTGAACTTCGGTACGTCGGCTTGGTGTCGAGGCTGGCGGCCGTCTTCAGGGACCCCGTGGAGCTGCCGACCTTCGACCTCCCGTTCTGGGCTGCAGCGGTTCCGGTCCTCAGCGGTGGACCTGCGGACCTCTTGGTCCTGCCGGCCGAGTTCTTCAAGTTCCTGTCAGCCTCTGGGTCGACCATACAGGCTCCACGCTGGGGTGGTAAAGGGGGCAGGTCTTTGACCGGGGCGGGGGGGGGGGGCATGGGAGGACAGCTGCCCCCCTGTGTTGGTGAAGTGATGTTCGGGGGGGCGAGGGAGGGGGAGGAGGCCACTGGACTCGTCATCATCAGAGTCAGTGTCTGCAGTGATGGAGGGACAGTCCTCGGTACAGGGGGGGACGTCGGAGTCCGTGGCGGTCGGCAGCGAGTCGCTGACAGAAGTGGGCGGAGTCTCCTGGCTGTAGGCCGAAGTGCAGTCGCTGCTGCTCTGGTCGCAGTAGTTGTTGTTGTCGGGGAGGTCTGGCGGGGCGCCGGCGCGCTGCTGCTGGTTCTCGGGTGTCCGGGGGTGCTGGAACTCACAGGGGGACACCAGACACAGATCCACGTCGTGGGGGGCGTCGGTGAGGTCGGACACCCCGTGGACGTGATCCTCCGAGTCACAGACGTGTCCGTTGGCGTGGACTCTGGTCAACGCCGCCGTCGGAGGAACAACTTGATCCAAAGAAACCGACAGAGACTCGTCCACCTCGGTGGACTGAGGAGAGCCGACCTCCGCCGGCATGGAGGTCATGGTGGGGGAGGAGTCGGGCAGGATGTCCTTGAAGGGGCTGAGGGTCAGGAGGCTGGAGCGCCGGTCCTGAGAGGAGGTGGAGTTCTCCAGGCCTTCTCTCAGGGAGCTGAGGTCCGAGGTCCTACAAGAACCGCCCTGGTTATAGTCCTCGAAGCCCAGACTGGAGCGCCGGGCCTCAGGGCTGCCGTCCTCGTCGGGGGAGGGGTGGAAGGGGGTGTGTCCCGCACTATTCGGGGCCGAATCCGCAGAAGAGAACAGCTCCAGAGTTTTCTCGTCTGAGCTCACGCAGACGTCCGGTCCGTCTACGGAGGACCCGTCGGCCGGCGGGAACGCCGTCGGAGGGAGGTCGAAGTTCACACTGAGGTCGCCTTTCGGTGTTTTGGTGAGCGGTGAGGAGGCGGTGACCTCGTGTAGCTCCGCCTCCTCACAGCGGATCCCGTTGGCGTCATCGGAGTTCACTGCCGACGTCTTTGCGTTTGGACTTCTGTTCCCGTTGTCGTCCTCTAACCGAAGAGGTTCCAGTTCCTCGGACCGGTCCGCCTCCTTCGGACCCGGCTTACCTTTCGTCCCTCTCACGGACTCTTTCCTTGGAAGAGTTCCGTCCTTCTTCAGAATCACACTTTTACCTTTTCTTAGTTCGGTACTTGCAGTCGATGCGACGCTTGTAATTGAACTTTTCTTCACGTCTTTCGGCTTCGCTGCTTTCTTCTCTTCCAGTTTCACGTCCTTCTTCGGCTCTTTTTTTGCTTCGAGTTTAAGATCTTTCTTTGGCTTCGAACTTCCAATTTCCTTCTTTCCACCTTCTTTCTTCTTCTCTCCGCTCTCGTCCTTCTTCACTTCCTTCTTCTCTTCTTTGGACACGTCTTTCTTTGGATTGAGCTTCTCTGCAGGTTTCGTGGGCTTCGGTTTGGCGTCGGCCTCCTTTATTCTGGGTTTGTCTTCCGTTTCCTTCCGGTCTCTATGTCCCGGGTCAGCGGGTGCTTTGGGCTTCGGTTTGGTTTCCTGTTTCTTGACGTGTCCCGGTTTGTCTTTCTGAAAAGCTGCGCCGGGTCGGAGCTCCTTCGACTGCGACTTCAGGCTTTCCCGACTCTCTGCTCGTTTTGGTTGCTTCTCGGTTTTCAGTGTTTCGAGATCTTTCAAACACACTGACGGATGTTTGAGGAAATCTAAATGTTTGAGTTTTTGAAGTCCGTCCAGAACTTTGTTCTGCGGCGTGCAGCCGGGGAACAGAACCCGGACGATCTTGTCCTGCGAGCCGGCCGGATGCCAGACGAGCAGAGCGCAGATGGAGACGAGGCTCGTCAGAGGAAGGTCGCAGCGCGGCGCGTCGGACGACGACGACTTCGGCCAAACCTGCATGAGAGCTTCCAGCTCTCTGCTGCCGCTGACCGGGTTCAGCGTGAACAGTTCCAGACGGCCGACGCCCATCTTCTGGAACAGGATCAACGGTTCTACGGTCGGTCCGTTGGACCGGCTCAGAGGTTCGGGTTTGATAGACAGTTTTTGCAGGTGCTGCAGAGCGAGCGCCGCCTGGTCGACGCTGCGCAGCCGGCCGAGATCTTCCTGGAAGGACGTCAGCCTGTCGGGAGCGTTCAAGAAAACCACTCCGACCTCTGGAGAGACCCGGTTCTTCATCCGGTCCTCCTGGTCCGCAGGTCCGGCAGCCTCCTCCTCCTCCTCCTGCTCCGCTACCTTCCTCAGCAGCAGACTGTTCAGGCCCGGCAGATTGTCCACGCCGATGTGGGTCACGAGCACCGAGTCGATTCTGTCCAAATGTCGGACCAGTTTCCAGAAGCAGGATCGTGGATCGGAGCCGCCGTTCACCAGGACGTTGAAACCGTTGACGGCGAAGAAGGCGGAGTCTCCTCTGCTGCCGGGGAAGATGTAGCAGCAGGGCCGGGACAGCTTCAGGAAGCCGGCGGTACCGGGCGGCTCCAGCAGCTCGAAGGGCGACTCGGGCTCCAGCGACTCGGACAGGTACTCGGTGAACTCCTGCAGACCCTCCATCTCCGGCAGCACCGGCGGAGGGTTGACCTGGATCTGGATGAAGTCCTGCAGGTTGTGCTTCTCCAGCGCCGAGTCCTTCCATTGGCCGTCACCAGGACAACTGACGGTGAGGCGGGCCTTCAGCGCCGGGTCGGTGGCGCTCAGCAGCTCTCCGACCTGCCGGCACACAGCAGAGACTGAAACACGGCCGAAAACTCCGAACACGCCAGAACACGCGGTTCCTTCCTCACCTCCTCGTCTTCAAACACGTGCAGGAAGTCGTCCAGCGAGAAGACGCCTTTCTGCAGCACGATGGCGCCGCCGTCCTCCACACTGCGACCCGCCAGAACCAGCAGCTTGTGGCGCGACGCGGCGCAGACGAGCCGCCGTACCTGGAACAGGAAACGGGAAAAAACACACATTTATTCGCATGACCTCCACGCAGACGATCACATGACAGGAAGACTTCTTTGTTCTCACCTCTGAGCAGACGAAGTCGTGGGCCGGATTCACGACCACCTGCGTGTCCAGGACGTCTCCACGGTGCTGCAGAGTCCTCTGACCTGCAGGAGCAAACACAGACAGGTGGCGTCAGGTGACTCACGGTCAGGTGACCTCAGGGTGCTCAGGGTATGGGAGCTTCCCAGCATGCATTGCAGGAGAAGGGTTTCTCACCTCGGACGTCTTCTGACAGGAACGCAGAGTGTCTGGACACAAAGAGCTTCAGCTGCTGATCCAGAACGGAGACATTCAGACCCACGGACCAGCACCGCACACCTGGAACACACACCGTGGTAAACAACAACAACAACACACCTGGAACACACACCGTGGTAAACAACAACAACAACACACCTGGAACACACACCGTGGTAAACAACAACAACAACACACCTGGAACACACACCGTGGTAAACAACAACAACAACACACCTGGAACACACACCGTGGTAAACAACAACAACAACACACCTGGAACACACACTGTGGTAAACAACAACAACACACCTGGAACACACACCGTGGTAAACAACAACAACAACACACCTGGAACACACACCGTGGTAAACAACAACAACAACACACCTGGAACACACACCGTGGTAAACAACAACAACAACACACCTGGAACACACACCGTGGTAAACAACAACACACCTGGAACACACACCGTGGTAAACAACAACAACACACCTGGAACACACACCGTGGTAAACAACAACAACAACACACCTGGAACACACACTGTGGTAAACAACAACAACACACCTGGAACACACACCGTGGTAAACAACAACAACAACACACCTGGAACACACACCGTGGTAAACAACAACAACAACACACCTGGAACACACACCGTGGTAAACAACAACAACAACACACCTGGAACACACACCGTGGTAAACAACAACAACACACCTGGAACACACACCGTGGTAAACAACAACAACACACCTGGAACACACACCGTGGTAAACAACAACAACACACCTGGAACACACACCGTGGTAAACAACAACAACAACACACCTGGAACACACACCGTGGTAAACAACAACAACAACACACCTGGAACACACACCGTGGTAAACAACAACAACACACCTGGAACACACACCGTGGTAAACAACAACAACAACACACCTGGAACACACACCGTGGTAAACAACAACAACAACACACCTGGAACACACACCGTGGTAAACAACAACAACAACACACCTGGAACACACACCGTGGTAAACAACAACAACACACCTGGAACACACACCGTGGTAAACAACAACAACACACCTGGAACACACACTGTGGTAAACAACAACAACACACCTGGAACACACACCGTGGTAAACAACAACAACACACCTGGAACACACACCGTGGTAAACAACAACAACAACAACACACCTGGAACACACACCGTGGTAAACAACAACAACACACCTGGAACACACACCGTGGTAAACAACAACAACAACACACCGTAGAAAACAACAACACACCTGGAACACACACCGTGGTAAACAACAACAACACACCTGGAACACACACCGTAGAAAACAACAACAACAACACACCTGGAACACACACCGTGGTAAACAACAACAACACCACAACTGGAACACACACCGTGGTAAACAACAACAACAACACACCTGGAACACACACCGTGGTAAACAACAACAACACACCTGGAACACACACTGTGGTAAACAACAACAACACCACAACTGGAACACACACCGTGGTAAACAACAACAACAACACACCTGGAACACACACCGTGGTAAACAACAACAACACACCTGGAACACACACCGTGGTAAACAACAACAACACACCTGGAACACACACTGTGGTAAACAACAACAACACACCTGGAACACACACCGTGGTAAACAACAACAACACACCTGGAACACACACCGTGGTAAACAACAACAACAACAACACACCTGGAACACACACCGTGGTAAACAACAACAACACACCTGGAACACACACCGTGGTAAACAACAACAACAACACACCGTAGAAAACAACAACACACCTGGAACACACACCGTGGTAAACAACAACAACACACCTGGAACACACACCGTAGAAAACAACAACAACAACACACCTGGAACACACACCGTGGTAAACAACAACAACACCACAACTGGAACACACACCGTGGTAAACAACAACAACAACACACCTGGAACACACACCGTGGTAAACAACAACAACACACCTGGAACACACACTGTGGTAAACAACAACAACACCACAACTGGAACACACACCGTGGTAAACAACAACAACAACACCACAACTGGAACACACACCGTGGTAAACAACAACACACACACACACACACACACACACACACACACAGGGTCTCCAACTTTCGCCCTCTGACATCAAACTCTTTTCAGTGACACCTCCCTCCATGTTTCCATCTCTCACATCAACCACTTCCTCCACAGAGAACAGGAAGTCCAAGATATTCAGCAACACCACTTCCTGTGTGTGTGTCAGTGGTCAGACACAAGTTACACACACAACACAACAACACACCATCATGGATCGTGACTCCTGTAATAAAACCAGCTGAACTACAGACGTGCAGTTCGGAGCTGCAACATGTGACACCGGAACACAAGCTGTCCGAACCGGATCAAACCGGATCTGCATGCTGCACAATGCGACCCGATGCTGCAGCACATCCTGGTACTTCTATCACTGTGATGGATGTTCCAACAAACTTATTGATCCTCCCCAGAAACTATTGATCAGAGAAAACAGTTGATGACATCACTGAAATGATCACTTATTGATGGTTATTTACTAATAAATAAATCAACCTTTCAGACTTTGCGCTGTTTTCTGACTGTTAACTGACTTTTACAGGAACTCTATTAAAACCGGTGAAGCCAAAGTCAATATTCAACATCCTGTGGGACGGAGTTTCAAAATAAACGCCTCTGGTGTTAGAGGTGATAATAACAGCCGGTGGTGAGTTTTGGATAAAAAGCTGCAGTTATTGCAGATAAACGTTGAAACAACTTGCGAACACAAGTTCAGACCGGATTCATCCGAACGTCCCACACCGACCTGCGGCCGTGAACGCACCTCAGACTAGTTTACGGAACTTCTCGTGACAGTTAACGCCTGCGAAGAAAATCCGGACCGGAAGTCCTTTGTGTCTAAATTTAACTCCAGAACCAGCTGCTCCGGAGGGCGAAGGGCACCGGTCGCCTCACGTTAACGGTCCCGGTGTGTCCTCGTGTCACCGACAGAAACGTTTCCAACCAATCAGCAGAGGAAAGAGGATGTAGCCTAGCATGTTAACCGTGAGTGTTGTCAGATCCCGGTAAACGTTTTAAAGTGTTTCGTTACCGTTTAACGGGAATAAAAGTCTCCGTCGGAGTTTAATGGACGCTGTGCTTCTTCACAGTAGGGTGAGAACAAGGAGTTTACCGGGAAAACGGTTAAGACAACACCGGACGGCAGCTCGGGTTTTATTGTGAAGGGCCTGCGCACTTCCCGCCCTGAGCTCGGTTCTGCGTCTCCGTTACCGGTGAACTCACCTGCGTCTACCTGCCGCAGCAGCCGCTCCAGCAGGCCGGCGGGCCGCAGCTCTCCCACCACCACCAGAACCGAGTAATCTGCCGCCGCAGACCCGGAGGACCCGGGACCGCCGCCCCGCTCCGCCGCCATCATGGCATGGACTAACCGGTGGTGACGTCACCTGGACTGCCCCGCAAAGCTCCGCCCCGCTTCTACCAGAGGCGGGAAGACGTTTTAAATGCTACACCAGGCAGCCAATCAGAGAGGAGAACAGAGTAGCTGGCCAATCAGAAGACAGGGAGCTGTTTAGGGGCAAACAGGAGAAATCAGTACCGATCTTCTGTTGCGTCTCAATAAATCAATGAGGAAAAATCATTTGAAATAAATCTTTTATTAACCACATTTATTCTGCTGTTAAAGGAACATTATGTTTAAAAACATCAAATATTTTTGCCAGAGATGTTTAAAGTCAGTTAAAGTGATCACTTTCAGTTCTATCTGATCTTTAGCTCGTGTTTTTTCAGTATTTCCTACCTTTCTATCATCACCTGAATGCAGCGCGGTGGCCCGGCTGCCTCCGTGTCGTCCAACATGGCGGCCCCGTTACCGGGCCGGTGTGGCTTCTTCGTGGAGAAAAAGAAGCGTTTCTGTAAAATGATCGTCGGAAAAGGGAAACTTTTCTGCGGAGAACACGCAACCATGGTGAGTTCACGGACACGTGCTGAGTTCATGGACACCGAATTCAGGTGGAGAGTAAACAGCTGATTGGGGTCTGAACCTGCGGGCCGGAGGGGGGGGGCAAGTGTCTCATTAAAGTGAAGAGGATCAATAGAGTCGATCAGTGACATCATGAAGCTGTGAAGTGTTTCCTGTTTGCAGGAAGGGGGCGGAGCCAGCAGGAGGATCGTCTGTCCTCTGGACCCCAAACAGTGAGTCTCAAACAGGTTATTGATGTGGAACCTGATCAGGGATTTATTGATCCTGATCACAACCTTCTTGTGTTTCAGCACCGTGAGCGAAGACCAGCTGAGGAAACACCTGAAGAAGTGCAACTCCAGAGAGAAGCCCCGCCCAGTAAGTCCCAACAGCTCCTCCCCCCCTCCCTCCATCAGGTTATTGATTACTGATCAGTTCATCAGCCTCTGATTCTCTGCAGGTTTATTATGTGGAAAACATCAATGCTGGATCAGCTGATCAGGAAGACAGGCCTCAGGTAAAGTCTGCAGCCGACCTCTGACCTGCTGCAGCCGACCTCTGACCTGTCGACACAATGAAAACAATATAAATAGTTATGATGGAATAATAACGATGATGATGTCACTGTGTCAGGTGAGTCTGTCGGAGCGCAGCAGCTCAGAGCTGCAGTCTCTAGTGGACAAATTGAGGACTGCAGTCAAAGGTGAGCAACACACACACACACACACACACACACACACACACACACACACACAGGCATTACATTACATTACATTTATCTGACTCTTTTATCCAAAGCTACTTACAATAAGTTCATTTCAACCATGAGGGTTCACAACCAGAACAACAGACAGACACTTGTAATTAAAGAGATAAATGATGAAACAGATGATCTATAAAGATGGTGATGATGTCATTGATGATGATGATGATGATGATTCAATTCAGTTCAACTTTATTTATATAGCGCCAAATCACAACACAGATTATTTCATGGCACTTAACACATTAAAGTCTTTACAACATTATACAGAGAAACCAACAATTCATCAATTCAACAATTCATCAATTCATCAATTCATCAATTCATCAATTCATCAATTCAACAATTCATCAATTCATCAATTCATCAATTCAACAATTCATCAATTCATCAATTCAACAATTCATCAATTCATCAATTCAACAATTCATCAATTCAACAATTCAACAATTCCCACATAAGCTAGAAAGAAAAAAACCTCCAACAGAGGGAAGAAAAACTCCATCTGTTAACAGAACCAGGCTCAGAGGTGGGTGGAGCATCTGTTAACAGAACCAGGATCAGAGGTGGGTGGAGCATCTGTTAACAGAACCAGGATCAGAGGTGGGTGGAGCATCTGTTAACAGAACCAGGCTCAGAGGTGGGTGGAGCATCTGTTAACAGAACCAGGATCAGAGGTGGGTGGAGCATCTGTTAACAGAACCAGACTCAGAGGTGGGCGGAGCATCTGTTAACAGAACCAGGATCAGAGGTGGGCGGAGCATCTGTTAACAGAACCAGGATCAGAGGTGGGCGGAGCATCTGCCTCGACCGGTTGGGGTGAGAGGAGAGCAGAGAGAGAAAAGGACAGTATAGAGATAGAAGAGAAGAACTGTTGGTGGAGACGACAATCACAGAGCAGAGACATGCAGCTCCATGACGGAACATCTGGAAAAGAAAGAACAGAAACTACACGAGTGAAGGAACTGAATGGAGACAACAGATAGTAAGAAGAAACTATGGGAGAGAAGAAGATGGTGAAGATGATGATGTCATTGATGATGATGGTGATGATGATGTCGTCGTAGGACTGCAGTGTGACGTGGACGACAGAGTTCTGTCTCATCCTGCCCTCCAGGATGAACTCAACAACCCTAAGAACGGAGACTCCGCCCACAAACACCTGAAGCAGCAGGTGAGCTCAGAAACCTTCAGATGTGTCATTCTGACATTCGTCTTCATCGCGGTCCTGGTGAAGGACCTTTCTAATAGATCCCAGAACAGTTGGAGGAAACAAACGTGTAAACAAACAGTTAAAATGGAACCAGACAGACTTCCTGTCTGACCTGTCAGGTGTTCTCAGTCCTCCATCTTAGGTCACCTGGAGGAGCTGGGGCTGCTGGGAGGTGGGCGGTGCTTCGTGGAGTTCGGAGCCGGTCGGGGGAAACTGTCTCACTGGATCCACGAGGCCCTGAAGGCCCACCAGGACCTGCAGCTGCTATTGGTGGAGCGCTGCAGCACCCGCTTCAAGGCAGGAAGAAGCGTCCAATCACAACGTGAGCAGCTGATCAGGTTGATTGATTAAAGTTCTGTTGTGTTCTGTTCCAGGTGGACGGGAAACATCAGGAGGAAGGAGTTCAGTTTGAGCGGCTGCAGCTGGACATCCAACATCTGGATCTCAGTAAGAGACAAACATGAGGAGGTTCTGGTGAGGAGGAGGAGGAGGTTCTGGTGGGGAGGAGGAGTTTCTAGGGAGGAGGAGGAGGTTCTCGTGGGGAGGAGGAGTTTCTGGTGAGGAGGAGAAGGTTCTGGTGAGGAGGAGGAGGTTCTGGTGGGGAAGAGGAGTTTCTGATGCGGAGGAGGTTCTGATGGAGAGGAGGAGGTTCTGGTGGGGAGGAGGAGGTTCAGATGGAGAGGAGGAGGTTCTGGTGAGGAGGAGGACGTTCTGGTGGGGAAAAGGAGTTTCTGATGGGGAGGAGGAGGTTCTGGTGGGTCCGTCTGCCGGAGGATTGAATCTTCTGATCTTTTCAGGTAAAGTTCTGATGGTCCGACAGAAGAGACTCCCGATCGTTGGAGTCGGGAAACACCTGTGTGGAGCAGCGACAGGTGAGGAAGGGCCATGAGCTCTCCGCTCTGATTGGCTGTCAGCAGCGTCAGTCACGCTTGAGTGCAGCAGGTTTTGGTGGTTCAGGTTCTGTTCTGGTTCTGTCCTCAGATCTGGCTCTGCGCTGTTTGCTAGGAACACCAGGACCCGGAGAGGAGACCGAGCCGCCCCAGAAACGCCTCAAACCAGAACCATCTGGGCCGAGACCAGGAGACAGTCTGGAAACGGCAGCACCAGATTCTGGTCCCGGGCCCAGTTCTGGTCCGGTGCTGGGCCTGGCGGTGGCGCTATGCTGTCACCACCGCTGTGAGTGGCGTCACTACGTCGGGCAACAGTTCTTCCTGCAGCGAGGACTTGGAGCTGCAGAGTTCTCCGCTTTCTGCCGGATGTCCAGCTGGGCCACATGTGGACTCAGGCCGACCAATCAGGACTGGCCACCGCCGGATCTGACCAATCAGAGAGGAGACGATGAGGAGCACGTACCAGCAGACGAGACAGACGCTGTGAACGGGTAAATATTTGACCTTTGATCTGAAAAACTAAAAATATCCAGACGACCGTTGCAGCGTGATGATGTAACGTGTGATGATGTAACGTGTGATGATGTAACGTGTGATGATGTAACGTGTGATGATGTAACGTGTGATGATGTAACGTGTGATGATGTAACGTGTGATGATGTAACGTGTCTCTGCAGGTTTCTGCCTCCAGCTGAGCGGCAGCACGTCGGTCGTCTCTGTAAACTTCTGATCGACGCCGGTCGACGTCACTTCCTGAAGACGAAAGGATTCAACAGCAAACTGAGTCGATACGTGAACATGAAGGAAACTCTGGAGAACGTTCTACTGACCGCTGTCCCCTCCTCCTGCACCTCATCCTGATGCTCCTCCACCTCCTGCATCTCCTTCTGACGTTCCTCCTCCTCCTCCTGATGGTTGGACAGATTTGATGACGATCCAGAAATAAAAGCAGTGTTTGTTTCTAAAACATCTTTATTGTTTGAATAAAGTTTTAAATGTATTAAATCATTTCCAGTTCTTCGTCTTCATTTATTGATAATCAAACCGTCCGTCCTCCCTCGTCTCCTATAACAACCAAATCCTTCAAAATAAAAGCACCGATGTAGAGTCTTGAGGCGGATTATTTTATTCTGAAGGATCGTTGTTTCTGAAACATTCAGAACAGAAATCAGAAAATTAGTTTCAACAGAAAAAAACAACTTGTTTACTGTAATGAATGAATTCAGTTAATAGTCGTTAATATTCATGTTCCTGGTGAGACGGAGACACGGGGACACAGAGACACATGGGGACACACAGAGACACGGGGACGTGGAGACACGGGGACATGGAGACACGTAGGGACATGGGGACACGTAGAGACATGGGGACGCGTAGAGACATGGGGACACGTAGAGACATGGGGAAATGGACACTGGGGAACCCGGGTTAGATGTTACTGTCCTCGTGGGCGGAGTTAGTGGAGGACACGGTGCATGTTGAGGACAGCGTACGCTCTCTTTCTGGCCTCCTGGATGTACGTCAGCATGAACTCCCGTCCAAACATCTCCCTGTCGTCTTCATTCTCGTCTTCCTCCTCGTCCTCGTCTTCCATTCTCCTGGACGTCAGCGTCACGTCCAGCGTCAGAGGGTTGTCCCGGAAGTTCACAAACCTGCTCCAGAAAGAGACATCTGATCTGTCCAGAGCAGAAAGACAGAGACAAACACGTCTCTGAGGGCAAACGGACGGACGGACAGACCTGAGGGCAGGCAGGCAGACAGACAGACAGACCTGAGGTTGGACATGTCCTCCATCAGAGGAGGGATGTCCCTCAGCCGGTTGCCGCTGACAACAAGCGTGTCCAGCGTGTCCATCCTGCTGATGTTCTGGGGGAGTTCCTGCAGCTCGTTCCTCTGCAGCCACAACGTGTGCAGCTTCTCCATCCTGAGGACAAACAGGTCTCACTGCTGATTGGCGGTTGGCCAAAGGGGGCGGGGCTCAGGCTGGACCTACCTGTGGATGTCCTCAGGTAACTTCTCCAGGTGGTTTCCTCCCATGTCGAGCCACTGCAGCGCCGGCAGAGCGACGAGGCAGTCGGGCACCTCGCTGAAGTTGTTCATGGACAGATCGAGGTGCTGCAGCCGGGTCAGGTTCCTGAGCTGGACAACACAGAACCAACAGAACCCACCTCAGAACCTCAGAACACTCAGAACCAACAGAACCAACCTCAGAACCTCAGAACACTTAGAACCAACAGAACCAACACAACCCACCTCAGAACACTCAGAACCTGAGAACCTCAGAACACTCAGAACCAAACTCAGAACACTCAGAACCAACAGAGCCTACTTCAGAACCTCAGAACCAACCTCAGACACTCAGAACCCACCTCAGAACACTCAGAACTAACAGAGCCTACCTCAGAACCTCAGAACCAACCTCAGACACTCAGAACCCACCTCAGAACCTCAGAACACTCAGAACTAACAGAACCAACCTCAGAACACTCAGAACCCACCTCAGAACCTCAGAACACTCAGAACCAACAGAGCCTACCTCAGAACCTCAGAACACTCGGAACCAACCAACAGAACCAACCTCAGAACCTCAGGACACTCTGAACCAACATAACCAACCTCAGAACCAACAGAACCCACCTTAGAACACTCAGAACATCATAACACTCAGAACACTCAGAACCAACAGAACCGTCAGCAGAACCTCAGGACAGACTTGAAACAGACTTTGGGTTTCTATCGTGTTTGAGTTCTGATTCAATCCGGTTCTGGTCGGTACCAGGAATCTAGTTTGTGTTCATAGCTAGTTTGGATCTGGACTGTTCTCATCCGGTCTACCTCTGGTCTAGAAGCTGTCCCAGGTTCTGGTAACAAGCAACAAGTAACAGGAGGTGGGTTTAGGTTGGTACCTGGTCCGGTAGCTGGTTCAGGTCCCGGTTCATGGCCAACTCCAGTCTCTCCAGACACTCACAGCCAGCCAGCTCTTCAGGAACCGACTGGATTCTGTTGTAGCTCAGCAGCAGCTCTCTGAGCCGGGTCAGCTTCCCTGAAACCAGAACCAGGACACGGTTCAGATGGACCCGGGCCTCCCGTAGCCCGGTCTGGTTCTAGTGGGAATTAAACAGTGTTTTGCTCACCGATCTGTTCGGGGATCTCAGCGACTCCGTTCCGGGACAGATCAATGACCAGCAGGTTCTGGAAGGTTCCAATGAAGTGAGGGATGTTATGCAGGCCGGTGCGGTGGATCCGCCACTCCTGGACCTGACTGAGCTGGACCAGACAGCCCGGCAAGGACTGGGGAGAAGAAACATGTCAGTAAGGGAGTCGGGTCGGGTCGGGTCGGGACCAGATAGACTGGCGGTACCTTCCACTCCTCCTGCTCGATTCGGAGGATCAGTCGTCCATCTTCATTCTGCAGCTTCTGCTTCAGTTGGGCCAGAACCGCCCGGTCCTCCCAGAACCCGATGCCGAGTCTGGACCGCAGACAGGAAGAACGGTTTCAGAACAAACCAACCTGGACTCAGTGGATCTGAGGTACCAGCACCTGATCTGCCTGGAAGGTACCTGTCTTACAGACAAAGCAGTATAACCAATGAGAACAGCTGTCAGGTAAGTGGGTGGAGTCTGACCTGCCTGTGGCCCCGCCTCTGTCCGTCCTCCTCTTCTGCTCCTCCTGCTGCTCCTCCTTGTTCCTCCTGATCCGGGTCTCCCACAGAGCTTTGATGGAGCTCACCGAGCCGTACCCTGCCACGCCCACCATGACGACCACTTCCTGTTAGCCACGTGATGTCACAGTCAGGTGGACAGGTAGGACGACCACTGACCTCTGAGTTAGCGTCGCCCTGGTCTGATCATTCTGACACGTTATTGATGATCAATCAGTGTGTGACGTTCACATCCTGACGATCGTCTGCACGCTTCATGAATCCTAAATGTTTATAAAAACTAAGACGACGTGCTTCCGTCACAAACAGGACTTTTTTTTTTTTTTTTTACTTTAGAGGAAAAAATAAAAGTTAAAATCATCAGAATTCATTAAACCAGTTTAAAGTTTCTGAACTTTAATTTCTGTTTTACTTTAAATGTCAGTACTACTGCAACTGTGTAGTAGTACTAGCACACTGTATTAGTAATAGTATTATGGTGTAGTATTAGTACTATAGTGTATTATTAGTATCAGTACTATGGTGTAGTATTAGTACTATAGTGTATTATTAGTATCAGTACTATGGTGTAGTATTAGTATTAGTATTATAGTGTAGTATTAGTATCAGTACTATGGTGTAGTATTAGTACTATAGTGTATTATTAGTATCAGTACTATGGTGTAGTATTAGTACTATAGTGTATTATTAGTATCAGTACTATGGTGTAGTATTAGTACTATAGTGTAGTATTAGTATCAGTACTATGGTGTAGTATTAGTACTATAGTGTATTATTAGTATCAGTACTATGGTGTAGTATTAGTATTAGTATTATAGTGTAGTATTAGTATCAGTACTATGGTGTAGTATTAGTACTATAGTGTATTATTAGTATCAGTACTATGGTGTAGTATTAGTACTATAGTGTATTATTAGTATCAGTACTATGGTGTAGTATTAGTATTAGTACTATGGTGTAGTATTAGTATTAGCAGCATTGGAGCCGGTGACACCAACAGACTTAACAAACTGGTTAAGAAGGCCGGCTCCATCATCGGCTACAAACTGGACAGCCTGGAAAAGGAGGTGGAGAGGAGGACGCTGAACAAACTATTATCCATATTGGATAATCCTGACCACCCTCTCCACCTGCTGCAGGGACAGAGGAGGACGTTCTCCAAAAGATTCCTCCAGCTGCTGTCACAAGGACAGATACAGGAGATCATTCCAGATCCAGGAGATCATTCCAGATCCAGGAGATCATTCCTGATACAGGAGATCATTCCTGATACAGGAGATCATTCCAGATACAGGAGATCATTCCAGATACAGGAGATCATTCCAGATCCAGGAGATCATTCCAGATCCAGGAGATCATTCCTGATACAGGAGATCATTCCAGATCCAGGAGATCATTCCAGATACAGGAGATCATTCCTGATACAGGAGATCATTCCTGCCGACCGCAATAAGACTGTACAATAACTCACCTCTGGCAAAATCCATCACACAACAATAACACTGTTGTCTGTGTTCTTGGTTGTTTGTATATAATATATATAGATATATATACTGTACTATATATACTATATATACTGTGCATTTTATATTTTTTACTGCTATTTTATTGCTTTTCTATTATTCTATTATTATCTTATTGTTTCTGTATGCTGCTGTCGCGAAAAAAATTTCCCCTCGGGGATTAATAAAGTAACTACCTAACCTAACCTAACCTAACCTAGTACTATGGTGTAGTAGTAGTATTAGTACTATGGTGTAGTATCAGTACGCTGTGTCTGGTTTCACCTTGTGGTGGTGTAGCATTAGTACTGTCTGTGGTCACCTTGTTGTGGCGGTGTAGTGTTAGTACTGCAGTATAGTAGTAGTATTACTAGTATTAGTACTACGGTGTGTCACCTTGTCGTAGCGGTGCAGCTGCAGTCCTCCATGCTGCTGAAATCTGACCTCGGACCTGCCGGATATTTTTAACCTCCAGGTCACATGACCTCGGTGACTCGACAGTCACATGACCCACTGTCAGATCAGCTGATGTCAGAACATCAGAAATAAATCAGATCACCTCATCAGGAACTTTGACAAACAGCAAAAGACTTACACACTGTAAAAAATAAATTAAAAAATACACGCTCTAAATAAACGGCACTGTAAAAAATTAACACGCTAAAAAACAGGCCACTGTAAAATGTGAGGAGACAAGAGGAGTCTGAGGAGAAAAGAGGAGTCTGTGAGGAGAAAAGAGGTGTCTGTGAGGAGTAACTGAGGTTTGTGCACTTCAACTTTATTCAGTTTGTCTCCAGGGTTCAAAATTCATCTGTTGAATCATTTCTGAAATTTGATCAATGTGTTCCCAAAAATAAAAACCATTTTACATTTCATCTAAAACCAAAAACACAAAGCAGGAAAAACATGTAACATATAACCGACACCATGTGCTCTTTACCCAGCAGCCACCGGGGGAGGAAGTCAAGCAGGAGGAGGTGAAAGATCCGGCTGCTTCAGGGAGGAAGATCATCCTCATCACCCTCCTCATCATCACCATCAGGACCGAGTCATCTCAACATCTGGAGACAAAATGAGGCTCACGTGTAGTTTTCTTGAGATCTTATTTTATATTGACGTCCAGAATCAACATATTTATATTTAAGGATATAATTTCATTATTTTGGGACATGAACACGCTCTGAACTTATTTTTTCAATTTAATAAAATATATTAAACTGTTTTAAATATAAACTTTTGTCTAAATAAAGTTGGGCTGATTCAAAAATTAGCAAACAGAAATAATATGTCTGAGCTGTAAATCTGTCAGCTTGTTCTGGGACATGAGGATGTTCTGGTGTTGTTCTGCCCCCTGGTGGTCATGTGGATTAACATATCTTCTTTTACAGATCATTTACACGGTCTATAAATTATTACATTAATCGATACGTGTCCACTAGGGGGCAGAAAATCATTCCCGGAGCTCCAGTCAATATTCTGATGTGTATTCAGAAACCTTTAGCAGCTCTGATGCTCCAATCGGGACTGTTTTATCTGGTTCTTCGTTCTTTTATCTGGTTCTTCGTTCTTTTATCTGGTTCTTCGTTCTTTTATCTGGTTCTCAGTTCTTTTATCTGGTTCTCAGTTCTTTTATCTGGTTCTCAGTTCTTTTATCTGGTTCTTAGTTCTTTTATCTGGTTCTTCGTTCTTTTATCTGGTTCTTCGTTCTTTTATCTGGTTCTCAGTTCTTTTATCTGGTTCTCAGTTCTTTTATCTGGTTCTCAGTTCTTTTATCTGGTTCTCAGTTCTTTTATCTGGTTCTTGGCCGGGACTGTTTTATCTGGTTCGTTAAACTGTTTTTAACTTTATAAAGAAAATGGCAATCAATAAATCCGATTGTGATCTCGATCAATCGTTCGGTCCATAAAATGTCAGTCACATTATTTCAGAAACAAAACGGCTTCAAGTTTTAAAGGTCAGTGAAAATGATCAATGATCCGGGTCTGGTTCATCTCCAGATGCTGAGACGATGAGGTTCGGACCGGGTCAGCTGACCTCTGCGGGTCATGATGTGATAAATATGAAGCAGGTCGTTCTGGGTCAAACAGCAGCTTCTGGTTCTGGACCGGCTGATGGACCTCAGACCATAACGAGGTTCAGGTCCACTCGAAGACCTTTTCACACTTGGACTTCACAACCGATCTGATTCAGAACCAACCGCTCCAGTTTTATCTTACAGCTGTTAAAATGAAGGTGTGACCCGGTGAAGAAAGGTCGGTTCTGGTCTAGAGAGGGACAGATCGGTTCCGATCCACTAGACTGGGTAAACACAATAGATTAAGTACTGAAGGACCAGACCAGATCTGAGGACAGAGCAGGGAGAAGGTTCTGATCCGGCAGTGAAAGTTCTGATCCGATAGAGAAAAATGTGTTCTGATCCAGAGGAAACAGGTCCGGTGGAGACTGACAGCTCGGTTCTGATTGGCAGAGATGAGGCAGATCTGACGGTTCAGGTTGGGAGAAGTTGGTTCTGATCCAGTAAATATGAGGACCGGTTCTGATCCAAAGAGAGGACACGACGAGCAAACGTGTCCGGGAGAGACGACTCGGTTCTGATCATCACAGACTGGATCCATTCAGTCTGCAGGATCAATCAGCAGGATGTTTCTGCCTCAGATCATCACAGAACCAGAACTCCTGTGGAAGTCTCGGATCAGAACCGGCTCCACTTCTGCAGCTGCTCAGAGGAAGTTCTGTGTCGTCATGGTTCTGTCCCGTTCTCCTCTGGATCAGAACACTGAGGTGATGAAGACCGGTTCAATCTGATTGGATGAGACTCTCTGGTCACATGACACACAGGTGAACAGCAGCTGGTCCCTCAGAGGTCCAGGTCCACTACAGACCACTGTGTACTGTCCTGTCTACACAGACCCCGCCCCTCTGACAGACCCCGCCCCTCTGAAGGACAGTACACCTGTAGTCGATGAACTGAAGCATCAGAAACATCAGTTTGACCTTTGAACTGCAGTTTAAAAACCAAACCGAGTTCATCTGAGTGTTGAACCCTGGTTCACATCAAACTACCTGCTCTACTTCCACCGTGAGTGTTCAGTTGTCATGGTAACGTCACGATTGACAGGCGGCCCCTCCCTCTGGCACCTTGCTCAAAGGCAACAAGGAAACAGCAGTGATGAATGAAGGCCTCAGACAGAGAGATGAGGAGAAGGCGGCGGGAGGAGGAGGAGTCAGCGTGGAGGAGGAGGAGTCTGGATGCTCCTCCCCGGGGCTGATGGGAAACCGTCTCTGTCTACTTGAGGTCCAGCACCATGCTGGCCGGGTTCTCCAGGTACTCCTTCCACAGGTTGGAGAAGCGGCACATGGTGGCACCGTCGATGATGCGGTGATCCGCCGACCAGCTGACGTTCATGATGTGAGCTCGGACCACCTGACCACCGGAGTCGAACCGCGGCAGAACCTGGAGGACAGATGGAGAGAAGTCAGGGTGGGCGGAGCTTAAAAAACACCTGAGAACATGGTTGGAGCTAAAAGATGGAACCTCCACATGTTCTACTGGATCTTTAATGTATTTACAGACGGGGCTCCAGGTCACAGCCTCCGACCTCTGACCTCCGACCCTTTAAACCTGACCTGTATCAGATGAATCTGTTGTTTAACTACAGGTGGATGTAACCGTGTATTTGTACTACGGGTGGATGTAACCGTGTATTTGTACTACGGGTGGATGTAACCGTGTATTTGTACTACGGGTGGATGTAACCGTGTATTTGTACTACGGGTGGATGTAACCGTGTATTTGTACTACAGGTGGATGTAACCGTGTATTTATACTACAGGTGGATGTAACCGTGTATTTATACTACGGGTGGATGTAACCGTGTATTTGTACTACGGGTGGATGTAACCGTGTATTTGTACTACAGGTGGATGTAACCGTGTATTTATACTACAGGTGGATGTAACCGTGTATTTGTACTACGGGTGGATGTAACCGTGTATTTATACTACAGGTGGATGTAACCGTGTATTTATACTACAGGTGGCTGTAACCGTGTATTTGTACTACAGGTGGATGTAACCGTGTATTTGTACTACAGGTGGATGTAACCGTGTATTTGTACTACAGGTGGATGTAACCGTGTATTTGTACTACAGGTGGATGTAACCGTGTATTTGTACTACAGGTGGATGTAACCGTGTATTTGTACTACAGGTGGATGTAACCGTGTATTTGTACTACGGGTGGATGTAACCGTGTATTTATACTACAGGTGGATGTAACCGTGTATTTGTACTACGGGTGGATGTAACCGTGTATTTATACTACAGGTGGATGTAACCGTGTATTTATACTACAGGTGGCTGTAACCGTGTATTTGTACTACAGGTGGATGTAACCGTGTATTTGTACTACAGGTGGATGTAACCGTGTATTTGTACTACAGGTGGATGTAACCGTGTATTTGTACTACAGGTGGATGTAACCGTGTATTTGTACTACAGGTGGATGTAACCGTGTATTTGTACTACAGGTGGATGTAACCGTGTATTTGTACTACATAGATTGAAGCTCACCTGGATTTTCCCCAAAGCTCCGATGGCGACCTCTGGAGGAAGAATCACTGGTTTGGCGTACGTCCCTCCGATCTGGTTCAAACCACACAGTCATGTTAGGTTGTTGTTGTGTTGTTGTGTTGTTGTTGTTGTTGTTGTTGTGTGTCTGAGGACTCACTGATCCGATGTTGGACAGGGTGAATGTCCCCCCGGTCAGCTGGTTGGTCCCCAGCTGTCCGGTGGCTCCGAGCGTCTGCAGGCGGTTCAACTCTTCAGCGATCTGGAAGACGCTGAGCAGCTGGACGTTCTTCACGCTGGGAACCAGGAGACCCTGAAGGGTGTCCATCGCCACGCCGATGTTATGGGACGCCTGAGGAGACAGGAGGAGTCAGGAGGAAACAGGAGGAAACAACAGGAGTCAGAAGGAAACAAGAGGAGTCAGGAGGAGACAGGAGGAAACAACAGGAGTCAGGAGGAGACAGGAGGAGTCAGGAGGAAACAAGAGGAGACAAGAGGAGTCAGGAGGAAACAAGAGGAGTCAGGAGGAGACAGGAGGAAACAACAGGAGTCAGGAGGAGACAGGAGGAGTCAGGAGGAAACAAGAGGAGACAGGAGGAAACAAGAGGAGTCAGGAGGAGACAGGAGGAAACAAGAGGAGACAGGAGGAAACAAGAGGAGTCAGGAGGAAACAAGAGGAGTCAGGAGGAGACAGGAGGAGTCAGGAGGAAACAAGAGGAGACAGGAGGAGTCAGGAGGACACAGGAGGAGTCAGGAGGAGACAGGAGGGGTCAGGAGGAAACAAGAGGAGACAGGAGGAAACAAGAGGAGTCAGGAGGAGACAGGAGGACACAAGAGGAGTCAGGAGGAAACAAGAGGAGTCAGGAGGAAACAAGAGGAGACAGGAGGAGTCAGGAGGACACAGGAGGAGTCAGGAGGAGACAGGAGGGGTCAGGAGGAAACAGGAGGAAACAAGAGGAGTCAGGAGTAGACAGGAGACAAGAGGAGACAGGAGGAGTCAGGAGACAGAAGGAGACAGGAGACAGGAGGAGTCAGGAGGAAACAAGAGGGGTCAGGAGGAGTCAGGAGGAAACAAGAGGGGTCAGGAGACAGGAGGAGTCAGGAGGAGACAGGAGGCAGGAGGAGTCAGGAGACAGGATGAGTCAGGAGACAGGAGGAGTCAGGAGGAAACAAGAGGAGTCAGGAGGAGACAGGAGGAGTCAGGAGGAGACAAGAGGAGTCAGGAGGAAACAAGAGGAGACAGGAGGAGTCAGGAGGACACAGGAGGAGTCAGGAGGAGTCAGGAGGAGACAGGAGGGGTCAGGAGGAAACAAGAGGAGACAGGAGGAAACAAGAGGAGTCAGGAGGAGACAGGAGGAGACAAGAGGAGTCAGGAGGAAACAAGAGGAGTCAGGAGGAATCAAGAGTCAGGAGGAGACAGGAGGAGTCAGGAAGAAACAAAAGGAGTCAGGAGGAGACAGGAGAAAACAAGAGGAGTCAGGAGTAGACAGGAGGAAACAACAGGAGTCAGGAGGAGACAGGAGGAGTCAGGAGGACACAGGAGGAGTCAGGAGGAGACAGGAGGGGACAGGAGGAAACAAGAGGAGTGAGGAGGAGACAGGAGGAGACAAGAGGAGTCAGGAGGAAACAAGAGGAGTCAGGAGGAATCAAGAGTCAGGAGGAGACAGGAGGAGTCAGGAAGAAACAAAAGGAGTCAGGAGGAGACAGGAGAAAACAAGAGGAGTCAGGAGTAGACAGGAGACAAGAGGAGACAGGAGGAGTCAGGAGACAGGATGAGACAGGAGACAGGAGGAGTCAGGAGGAGTCAGGAGGAAACAAGAGGGGTCAGGAGGAGTCAGGAGGAAACAAGAGGGGTCAGGAGACAGGAGGAGTCAGGAGGAGACAGGAGGCAGGAGGAGTCAGGAGACAGGATGAGTCAGGAGACAGGAGGAGTCAGGAGGAAACAAGAGGAGACAGGAGGAAACAAGAGGAGTCAGGAGGAGACAGGAGGAGTCAGGAGGAGACAAGAGGAGTCAGGAGGAAACAAGAGTCAGGAGGAGTCAGGAGGAGACGGACCTTGTAGGTGATGTTCTGACAGCTGTTGTCCAGAGAGGAGTTGAGGATGGGGAAGTGGAGCAGACTGAGGGAGGCGGCCTGAAACAAACACAGCATTAACACACAAACGGCCAATCACAGCCTCCTCTGTCCACCTGATGAGGTCACACCTTGATGAAGAAGGGCATGTAGCTGAGCTTCACCCCGCGTCCCTCCGAGACCGTCCTCATCTCTGACCTCAGAGACACCAGACGGCTCAGATCCACCTCGTCACTGTACCCGAAGTGAGGGATGGACAGAGACAACGTCATCGTCCTCACCATCGCCTTATGGAAGCCTGGGGGAGGAGGAGGAGGAGGGGACAAGAGGAGGCAGGAGGAGACATGAGGCAGGGGACAGGAGGAGACAAGACGAGGCAGGAGGAGACAGGAGGAAGGGGACAGGATGAGACAGGAGACAGGGGACAGGAGGAGACAGTAGGAACCAGAAGGACACAGGAGGAGGCAGGAGACAGGAGGCAGGAGGAGACAAGAGGAGGCAGGAGGAGACAGGAAGAGACAGGAGGCAGGAGGGGACAAGAGGAGGCAGGAGGAGACAGGAAGGGACAGGGGAGACAGGAGACATGCAGGGACATTCATTTATAGAACATACTCAAACACATCTCTGCAGCATGTCAGTGACCTCTGACCTTTCAGCGGCTCGGTGACGTCCTTGCCGGTGAAGACAGGACTGGGGGGGATCGCTGGGGGTTTCACAGCTGCCAGCGTGCCCACGGGCCGGGCAGCGGGGGCCGGGGGCGGAGTCTGGATCTCCTGGAACAGGGTCGGCGGTAAGATGGCGCCGGTCTGTCTCGCCAGGAAGTTCAGGATGTCTTCCTTCAGGATCCGTCCGTCTCTACCCGTCCCCACCACCTCACTGAGCTTTATCTAGGGGACAGAGATGGGGACAGGTCACACCGGGACACCGACCGGGGACAGGTCACACCGGGACACCGACCGGGGAAAGACTCACGTTGTTCTCCATGGCGAGGCGCCGGACGGCGGGCGTGGCCTGCGTCTTGTGTCCTTTGATCTCCTGGTGGGTGTGTTCTTCTCGGGCCATGGCGGGCGTCTCCACCACGTCCTCCTCCTGGATCACCTCTGGACAGCAGGAGACACCTTTAGATCAGAAGTAGGGGACAGATCTGGTTCTGGAGGGACGTGTCTCACCTGAACTGGACTCTGTCTCAATGTCCACCAGCGGTTTCCCTACGAGGGCGGTGGCGTCCACGTCGTAGTACAACTTCCTGATGACGCCGTCGTAGCGGCTGGTGATGGTGACGGACGCCTTGTCGCTCTGGACCTCACAGATGCTGTCGAACTGGGACACCTTGTCCCCCTCCTTCACGTACCTGTTAGACACAACAGGGCTCAGAACCAGGTTCTGTGTCTGCAGGTCTGCGGTTCTGTGTCTGCAGTTCTGTGTCTGCGGTTCTGTGTCTGCAGGTCTGCGGTTCTGTGGTTCTGTGTCTGCGGTTCTGTGGTTCTGTGTCTGCAGTTCTGTGGTTCTGTGTCTACAGGTCTGTGGTTCTGTGTCTGCAGGTCTGCGGTTCTGTGTCTGCGGTTCTGTGTCTGCGGTTCTGTGGTTGCAGTTCTGTGGTTCTGTGTCTGCGGTTCTGTGGTTCCGTGTCTGCAGTTCTGTGTCTGCGGTTCTGTGTCTGCGGTTCTGTGGTTCTGTATCTGCAGGTCTGCGGTTCCGTGTCTGCAGTTCTGTGTCTGCGGTTCCGTGTCTGCGGTTCCGTGTCTACAGGTCTGTGGTTCTGTGTCTGTGGTTGCGGTTCTGTGTCTGTGGTTCTGTGTCTGCGGTTCCGTGTCTACAGGTCTGTGGTTCTGTGTCTGTGGTTCTGTGGTTGCGGTTCTGTGTCTGTGGTTCTGTGTCTGCGGTTCTGCGGTTCCGTGTCTACGGTTCTGTGGTTCTGTGTCTGTGGTTCTAGTCACATACCACTCCTTGACCGTCACCTCCATTATTCCCTCTCCGATGTCGGACAGTTTGAACTGGACGATGGGTCCTAGACTCACTGCAAACAAAACATGGTGACATCATCAGTGACATCATCACAGGGGACAGTGTGTCCTCATGAGTCTCTGAAACAGGTTCTTCTGGATTCTCTGAACATTCCTGAATCATTAAAAAAACAACTGAACCAGGAAATAAAAAGCAGCTGGCAGGTTGCCATGGTAACCGCATACCTCCAGGACCAGAGGGTTGGGTTTCCTGCTGTGAGCTGAAGAAGACCAGCTCATCAGGAACTGTGTAACCATGACAGCTGATTAGGTTCTCAAAAAGAACCGGTCCAGAACCGTCTGGACTTACCAACAGCAGTGTGCAGCGCTCGGGTGCTGAACATCTGGAGGGTTCTGTCACATCTGTAGACGAGCGGCGCCAGAGTCCGATCGGACCGGAAGGTCTGCATACGGAAACACCGCCGGCGGTACTGTTGGGTCAGCTGACGGGAAGAGAAGAAAACTGTTAGAGCGACCAGGTCCAAGACCAGACCCAGGTCCAGGACCAGGACCAGGTCCAAGACCAGGACCAGGTCCAAGACCAGGTCCAGGACCAAGACCAGGACCAGGTCCAAGACCAGGTCCAAGACCAGGTCCAAGACCAGGACCAGGACCAGGTCCAGGACCAGGTCCAAGACCAGGTCCAAGACCAAGACCAGGTCCAAGACCAGGTCCAAGACCAAGACCAGGTCCAAGACCAGGTCCAGGACCAGGTCCAGGACCAGGTCCAAGACCAGGTCCAAGACCAAGTCCAAGACCAAGACCAGGTCCAAGACCAGGACCAGGACCAGGACCAGGACCAGGTCCAAGACCAAGTCCAAGTCCAAGACCAGGTCCAAGACCAGGACCAGGTCCAGTCTGAGCTATGGTTGATTAAGTCTGTTCAGACTTCTATTTGTCTGAGTTCTACTTCCTGTTGTACTGAGAAGTACAGAGAAGTTCTGATCCAGCAGAACCAAGAACACAACAGAACCAAGAACACAACAGAACCAAGAATACAACAGAACCAAGAACACAACAGAACCAAGAACACAACAGAACCAAGAATACAACAGAACCAAGAACACAATAGAACCAAGAACACAATAGAACCAAGAATACAACAGAACCAAGAATACAACAGAACCAAGAACATAACAGAACCAAGAACACAATAGAACCAAGAACACAACAGAACCAAGAACACAATAGAACCAAGAACACAACAGAACCAAGAACACAATAGAACCAAGAACACAACAGAACCAAGAACACAATAGAACCTGTTTCTACTGGACTCTACTGCCAGTCCCAGCTGTTAGCTGTTAGCTGTTAGCACGCAGTCTGTTTTGATTCCCATCCGGTAGCATTAGCATCAGTTAGCAGAAGTTACAGCTAGCAGGCTAAGCTAACCCACTACGCGGGGTGACAAGGCGGTGACGCCACGTTAGCTTTAGCTGCAGGATAGCGTCAGCAGCGGGCGGACAGAGACGCTGCGGAGACGCGTCTGAACGGAGAACCGTTCCGGTATCTTTCTCACCAGCCGTCTGAACACCGTGAAGGAGCATCTGGTCACCGCCGCCATCTCTTCTCTCTGATGCCGCTGGACGCCCCCCTCAGCAGCCAATCAGCGCCCAGCAGCTTCTTCTTCCGTCTCCCGGCAGACGTGACGGAGGATCGACGTGACGGCGCCATCCAGTGGTCAGCAGGGGAACAGCAGACCCGCTGCAGTTATTGAACTTAAAGGAGCACATACAGAAAAACATACAGAGAACATACAGAGAATATACAGGAGAACATACAGGAGAACATACAGAGAATATACAGAAAATATACAGGAGAACATACAGGAGAACATACAGAGAAGATACAGGAGAACATACAGGAGAACATACAGAAAAACATACAGAGAACATACAGAGAATATACAGGAGAACATACAGAAAAACATACAGAGAACATACAGAGAATATACAGGAGAACATACAGGAGAACAAACAGAGAATATACAGGAGAACATACAGAGAATATACAGAAAATATACAGGAGAACATACAGGAGAACATACAGACAATATACAGAAAATATACAGGAGAACATACAGAGAATATACAGGAGAACATACAGAGAATATACAGAAAATATACAGGAGAACATACAGAAAAACATACAGAGAACATACAGAAAATATACAGAGAACATACAGGAGAACATACAGAAAATATACAGAGAACATACAGGAGAACATACAGAGAACATACAGGAGAACATACAGAGAATATACAGGAGAACATACAGGAGAACATACAGAAAATATACAGGAGAACATACAGGAGAACATACAGAGAATATACAGAAAATATACAGGAGAACATACAGAAAAACATACAGAAAATATACAGGAGAACATACAGAAAATATACAGGAGAACATACAGAGAACATACAGAGGAAATACAGAGAACATACAGGAGAACATACAGAGGAGATACAGAGAACATACAGAAAGCATACCGAAAATATACAGGAGAACATACAGGAGAACATACAGAGAACATACATAGAACATACAGAGAATATACAGAAAATATACAGGAGAACATACAGGAGAACGTACAGAGAATATACAGGAGAACATAGAGAATATACAGAAAATATACAGAGAACATACAGGAGAACCTACAGAGAATATACAGAAAATATACAGGATAACATACAGGAGAACATACAGAGAATATACAGGAGAACATACAGAAAAACATACAGAGAACATACAGAAAATATACAGAGAACATACAGGAGAACGTACAGAGAATATACAGGAGAACATAGAGAATATACAGAAAATATACAGAGAACATACAGGAGAACCTACAGAGAATATACAGAAAATATACAGGATAACATACAGGAGAACATACAGAGAATATACAGAAAATATACAGGAGAACATACAGAAAATATACAAGAAAACATACAGGAGAACATACAGAAAATATACAAGAAAACATACAGGAGAACATACAGAAAATATACAGGAGAACATACAGAAAATATACAGAGAACATACAGAAAATATACAAGAGAACATACAGGAGAACATACAGAGAATATACAGAAAATATACAGGAGAACATACAGAAAATATACAAGAAAACATACAGGAG